>NC_091119.1:193249042-193549042 GCF_040183065.1 Periplaneta americana | reverse complement strand
TGCCATAGTTCATGCGAATTTCGCGGAAACGGGCGAAGAGCTTGTTCTTTACGCATGGCTGACTGACCCTCATTAATTTCTCCACCTGTTCTCTGTCCACCTTGTATTGTCTTGGCCACCTGACTCTAAGTGCTCTGTTGCCATTTCTTAATTTCTAGTAACATTTCGTTGTCCCTAATTTCTTGGACCTGTTCCGTCTTCAATATTTGGCTTTACATATATCTGTTCTCTCCTTCTCCTAAATAGTCTTCCAATAGATCTTCTTCTTTGTGGTCTATATTTTATGCTTTCAGTAGTAGTCAGTGTTGCCAATTTATAAATTTTGTCGCAAAATCTAACGATTTTTAACTATTTTTCGTCAACAGTTTCTTTTATATTTTCTGTTCCTTAAATTGGGGTTTAGTGAGTTTTTCAACATCCTCTAGCGACAAAAATAAAACTTTCCTATCTATTGACAATAAGGAATCTAGCTACTTTTGAAGTACTGTTTAGCGATTTTCTGTAAACTTCAGTTGGCAACACTGGTGGTAGTCTGCTATTATCCATTCTTCTCATGTGTCTATACATATATAATTTCTATTTTATTTTCTATTTCTAATTCCTTAATGGTCCAGAAATCTATAGTCTACCTAGCCACAGATCTAAGCAGTTTTATTTCCGTGGTTTCGATTCTTTTTCTGGGTGATTCACGAGGATTTGCCGTCACTTACGGAGCTTATTTCCGAAGAAATTCTGAGCAAAAACTGTTTTACAGACATTTGTCCTAATCTCAATATTTTCAGAGTTACACTAATTTGAAGTTGTTAGTAAAATACCATTACGCCTATTCTTGAGTTTTAAGGATAAAAGAATATTACAGATAAAGAATGAACTATTCAGGAGTATCATTTCTTTAATTAGCTAGTATTATGAAGCTAAACATTTGTTGTGATTCCATAGTTGCTTCGTACAGAATTTTTTTTCGATTTTTAACTACAAAATTACATTTTCTTACGCATTTACCACAACAATTATTACAAATCACGGCACTCTTGTAAATTATTCGAGACTGCACATTAGGATGCATAATTAAACTGTAAAGAATCAAGTTCCTAAAGTTGTATGATTTGTAATAATTTTTGTAATAAGCACGTAAGAATGATGTCATTTTTAGTTAAAAATTACAAAACAAAATCTGTACAAAGCAACTGCCAACAACATTTTTAGCTTCAGAACACTAGTCAGTTAAAGAAATGATACTTCTGTATAGTTCATTCTGTATTTGTAATATTCTTTTACCCTTAAAACTAAAGAAAAAAGTTTGTTTTACAAACAACTTCAAAATAGTCTAACTTTGAAAATATTGATAGTAGGACAAACGTTTATATGACATTTTTGCTCAGAATGTCTTCGGAAATAAGTTCCGTAAGTGACGGTAAATCCTCATGAATCACCCTGTATCAATTTTGTTTTTGGGAAAACCATTGATTTCGTTTCCAATACGCTCAGCCAGTTTAAGAGAGCAGTGTGTTGTGATAATAATGATTTAAAGAATTTTAGTTTTGTCCTCTAACAGTACAGAAATGGATTCTATAAAATGTAACTTTTCGTTCTAGAAAATAATTTTGCAATGTTAATTTGTTTCATAAAAATATGAATTTTACATACAAAATTTGACGTGTCTGAGGTTTTTGTCCAACATCACATCAATCAATTTTATTTGCAATTTATGTATTTATTTATTTACTTACTTACTTACTTACTCACTCACTTACTTACTCACTTACTTACTCACTTATTTTTTATTTACTTATTTATTTATTTACTTACTTACTCTCTCACTTACTCACTTACTTATTTATTCATTTATTTATTTACTTACTTATTTACTCACTCACTTACTCACTTATTTATTTACTTACTTACTCACTCACTTACTCACTTATTTATTTATTTACTTACTCACTCACTCACTCACTCACTTACTTACTTATTTACTTACTCACTTACTCATTCACTCACTCACTCACTTACTCACTTACTTACTTATTTAGTTACTTACTCACTCACTCACTTACTCACTTACTTACTCACTTACTCATTTACTCACTCACTTACTTATTTACTTACTCACTTATTTATTTATTTATTTATTTATTTATTTATTTATTTATTTATTTATTTATTTATTTATTTATTTATGCTAATGGAGTTAAGAACATTAGGCCCCTCTATGCCACACAAGAAATATAGATATATATTCGGAGAGGAGATGCAAATAAGAGAATGAAATAGAAGTACAACATATAAATACAACAGATACTGTTGCAAAAAGAAAAGGAGAGAAATAAATACAAGTATTATTTATGAATAATCTATATAAAAATGCAAGAGTGGTGATTCTTAATCTTGGAATTATCAACAGAGTTCGAGGCTGGCTCTGTGGTTCATATTTCGAAACCAAATAGGAAATGCTGTACAGTTGCTGGACGACGTTTCGTAACGCACGCCAGCTGCTCACACCTGCAAGGTCGCATCTTCGTAATTACTCTCGAATGCCGCTCATGCAATAAAAAATGCATCGCGAACACTTGCAGACACGAGCTGTCCTACCTGGAGATGTCACACGTCCACATTCTTGTCTCTGTCCCTCCTGATTCTCGGTAATTCAAATTCTGTCGAAAGTGGATCGATGACAGACGCACAGGATTGATTTTATTTTTTTTTAGTAACTGAGTAATTCTACAGGCCAAAGTCTACTCAACAGTTAAAATGCAACTTAACGCTGAAATCATGATCGTAGTGGTGATTGAATCTCCCTTGGCATAGACAAACTTAGTAGGCCTATGATTAAAGATTTAACCGGTTTATCGCAATGAGAAATATTTCTTTTTTTTTTTCTGCCATAGACCAAGATATAGTAAACGTTTTGTATTATTTCATCTGTTGAAGTAATTGTCATTCCAAGAAAGGCAAAATGGAAAATGGGACCTTTATGTGGAATGTGAGATGAAGGTTACAAGGAAGGCAAGGAAATGAGAAGTTACGTTTACAACCAATAAGTATAATCCTTGCAAGGAAGGCAAGAAAGTGGGAAGCTATGTCTGCGATCTGTGATGAAGAATTATAAACCTTAGGCCGGTTACACACTAAACCAAGAGATATGTGCGCCGAGAAATGTGCGAAATTGAAAACGGTGTTTCAAATGGAACATTACAATGAGTTTCTCGCTCACCTCGTGCGAGGTAAACACATTTCTCTGCTCACAATTCACATTACACATCTCTCGGTATAGGTCTAGTATGCAACTGGTCTGACAAAGGAGGCAAGAAAATGGGAAGCTATATGTACCATTTGTGAGGCTGGATAATAAGCATTGCAAGGAAGGCATGGAAATGGAAAATCTGTAATGAATTATAATCCTTGCAAGGAGAGAAGGAAATGGGAAGTAATATCTTCGATCTGTGATGCAGAATTGTAATCCTTAAAAGGAAGGCAAGAAACTTGGAACTACTGTATATATTAGATCTTTGATTAATTGTAATTCTTGCAAGGATGACAAGAAATTGGGAATCTATATATCTACGATCTTTGATGAAGAATTGTAATCCTTGCAAGGAAGGAAGGAAATTGGAAACCATATCTTCGATCTGTGATGTAGAATTATAATATTTGAAAGGAAACTAAGGAACTTGAACTATATGTTAGATCTGTGATGAACTATAATCCTTGCAAGGATGGCAAGAAATTGGGAAGCTATATCTACGATCATTAATGAAAAATTGTATTCGTTCGTTGCGAGAAAGGAAGGAAATGGGAAGCTACATCTTCGATGTGTGATGCAGAATTATACGAATGGTTCTTGCAAGGATGGAAAACAACTTGGAACTATATATTAGGTCTGTGATGAAGAAATAATATATTTCTTTCAAGGAACGCAAGAAAATGGGAAGCTATATCTACGATATGTCAAAAAATTACAATCCTTGCAAGGGAGGCAAGAAAATTATAAGTTATATCTTCGATCTGTCATGCAGAGTTACAAATTTAGCAAGGAAGGGCAGAAATTGGGAAGCTATATCTACGATCATTAATGAAAAATTGTAATCGTTCGTTGCGAGAAAGGAAGGAAATGGGAAGCTATATCTTCGATGTGTGATGCACAATTATACGAATGGTTCTTGCAAGGTCTGTTATGAAGAAATAATATATTTCTTTCGAGGAACGCAAGAAAATGGGAAGCTATATCTACGATATGTGAAAGAATTACAATCCTTGCAAGGGAGACAAGAAAATTCCAAGTTATACCTTCGATCTGTCATGCAGATTTACAAATTTAGCAAGGAAGGGCAGAAAATGGGAAGCTATATCTGCGATCTGCGATGCAGAACTATAATCTTTTGTTGAATTTGTTATCAAGAGCTTTCCCCACATCTTCTCTGGTGATATAAGTTATAGCAGTTGAAAGGTAGGTTGAAAAATCTAAATTTTCTTACAACTGTAGTGCGTTTCAAATAATGAGGAATTTCGAACCACTGTAGATGTTAACTGTTCTCCAACCAGGAGATCAACCGTGAAAGGAATGTGCTTACTATTGTCTCATCTATTGGAACGAAGTAGATAAATAATATTACCGTTATAACGCCAGTTTAAAACCCATGCGCTCTCCTGCATATGTTATTTCCTGTATGAAGAGATTAAAAGACCAGGAGATTAACTGTGATCTAATTTTGTAACTACGGTAGTATCAATATGTCTGTATCAATGTTATGGTTTGTGCTGTGAGAGCTAGCGAATAGAGATAAGAGTACCCACGTGTGTGACCTTATGACATCTTATGACATCAACATTCATTCACAGCATCACTCCCCTTCGTCTCATCCGGGAGAGACTTTTTCGTGGTTAGAGCACAGTACACATGAACTGAATTTCCGCGTTGTTCTGCATGTTGCAGGCTTCAAATTAGGTCATACCGAAAAGCTCTGACTTGTGAAACGGTTTTGATTGAGTTTTGTATGCAGAAGATTCTGTAATCTAAACAATCTCAACTCTTCAACCATAAGTTCTTTGTTTTGTTGTTGCCATGTACGTCACCCGTGACACGGAGTTCAGTACATAAGCCGAAGCTGATACAACACATGTGCGACAGACGAGTCCATTAAATTCTGTTTTGATTCGCATCCACTATTGATAGCAGCTGGCAGAAACAAACTGATACTTAGTTCTTGTTTACTTTCCTTATCCTTCCACAATGCTCTGCCACGTCAATCAATATAAGTCGCCCGTTTTTATCACATTTCCTCACAGAGCCCATGGGTAAGGTTACCTTACGTAGTTGTACACACTTCCTATATTTCAAAATCCCATTGGTGATGAATAGAGTCCTGCGTTTGGTTACCTAAAGCCTCCAAGCAATTCGCAGCAGTGTAGGTATAGGCCGATGTTCGGTGAACATGCGAAAACTAAACAGAGCTGGGCGCTTGGAGATCAGTGCTTTACTAGTAATAGGAATTTAGTAGCCAGCTCTTTATTAGGAAAGAATAACATGTATTTTATCAGAAAGAAAGAGAAAATTTTGATTTGAAAGACTTAAAATGTTTACAGTCATTGATCGAAATGTGTAGAGACTCGTAAAGCACGCACTCATAATTTGTTTTATTGAAGTTTGTGCTGACATTTGTTTTTTGTTTGTTTGCTTTTTTTTTTTTTTTCAATTTGTTAATTCCAATCTTCAATGAAATCTAAAGTATCTTCAGGCGTTTTACTTATCGTAAAAATCAGAGGTAGATAAATTCCGGGCATCATGTAGCCATGGCGACTAGAAATTTTTATGTTGTGTCTCTATTGTTTATTGAGTTCAATTTTTTTTTAAGACTTCGATTTCTTTAATGTTACTATAGAGGATTTCACGAATTGGAAATTTATCTTTTGAAGAGGTGGAGAAGTTCAAATATCTTGTAGCAGCAGTAACAAAAATAAATGATACTCGGGAGGAAATTAAGCACAGAATAAATATGGGAAATGCCTGTTATTATTCGGTTGAAAAGCTTTATCATCCAGTCTGCTGTCAAAAAATCCGAAAGTTAGAATTTATCGTCGTCGTCTTCCTAACAAGTATTAGGCCAAGTGGCCTGTTACGGTCTCAAACTAGAAGTTAGAATTTATAAAACAGTTAACATTACCGGTTTTTCTCTAGCCTATGGTGTGAAACTTGGACTGTCACTTTGAGAGAGGAATAGAGGTTAAAGGTGTTCGAGAATAAGATGCTTAGGAAAATATTTGGGGCTAAGAGGGATGAAGTTACAGGAGAATGGAGAAAGTTACACAACACAGAACTGCACGCATTGTATTCTTCACCTAACATAATTAGAAACATTAAATCCAGGCGTTTGAGATGGTCAGGGGATGTAGCACATATGGGTGAATCTAGAAATGCATATGGAGTGTTAGTTGGAAGACCTGTGGGGAAAAGATCTTTGGAGAGGCCAAGGCGTAGATGGGAAGATAATATTAAAATGGATTTGAGGGAGATGGGATACGATGGTAGAGACTGGATTAATCTTGCTCAGGATAGGGACCGATGGCGGGCTTATGTGAGGGCAGCAATGAAGCTCCGGGTTCCTTAAAAGCCATTTGTAAATAAGTATAAATTACTAGGTTATTTAGCGTCGATGGGATTGGTGATAGCGAGATGGTATTCGGCGAGATGAGGCCGAGAATTCGCCATAGATTACCTGATATTTGCCTTACGGTTGCAGAAAACCTCGGAAAAAACTCAACCAGGTAATTAGCCCAGGCGGGAATCGAACCCTCGCCCGAGCGCAACTCCGGATCAGCAAGCGCCTTAGCCGACTGAGCTACGCCGGTGGCTCAAGATACCGTCCTGGATAATAATGATTTAAGAGGAAATTAAAGCTTGTACGTTCAAATTCATTATTAGTCTCGTTTATTTGATATGTTCCAACAAAAAATTTTCCTCTACGGTTTCCAAGAAAATCTTATCCTCCCATAGTTATGCTGGTGTGAGAATCGACGGGACAGGCAATAAGGCGCATGAAATGTGTCGCTGATTGCAGGAGCATCTAAATTTAAAGCAGGAAATCCTCGCTCAATCCTTTTCCTTATCGCATTACAGTACATCCTAACTAAGATACAAGGCTAGGAAGGGAGATCCCCGTCTGAGTGGACGTGATTATAGATTTCCTTGTCACGTGATCTTTCGATATTAAATCAGGGTTGCCAACTATGACCGACATCAGACTGTGTGAATTATGCACTTGATTACCATCCTACTACACTTTCCTACAAGGCTTAGGTAACACGAAAGAAAATAATTTGGAACCAGACAAACTCATAAATAAGCAGCGGATTCCTATGTAATTAAATATGCTTTTTGCGTGTGATAAAACACAATTAACAAAGTTAAAACTTCCGAACACGAAGTTTCAAGTTTAAAACCCGAATTTTATTTCACATAAAACACATATTTTCACAAAAAAATTATGTAAATACATATTTTCAGGAAATCTATTATAAACACATAAATCTTGGAGTTTTTTTACTTATATAATTTTTTGCAAGAACTTTTAAACATTTTAAAACTAAATCAATTATATCACTCAGAAGTACGTTATCTTTTTAAGAATTCTTGGTTGCTTCGAGTTTCTAAGCGCTGTGTGGTGTATCCGTGATCCATGTTTGTAATAGTATCGCCTCAAGTTCTGAGAACTGCTAGGCAGCATATCAGTGTTATTATTAGAGAATAAATTAACGTGGACAAGGAGGAGATATCTTGCAACACGTAATTATGAATGTTTATTGTTGCTGAAGATGATTTCACTTCACGCTTTTTTTTTTGTGAAACACAACAGATAAGAGCTCGGGTATAAACATTATTTAATTTAAACAAATCTCTCGCCTCTCGCTTATGTCTATCAAGTAAGGCAATGTATCTTGTTGTGATTCCCTGTTATCGGGCTTGGTCAACCGATATCCTTCAAGATATACTGAAAGATGGTTGTTTAAAAAACGATTTGGCTTTCCTATTGGCAAATCTAAGCTTTTTGTGTGACACCATAAAAAACTCGAAACATCCAAAAAACCTGTTGTCTGAAACAGGGAGGTGCGTGCCATGGAAATTAAACTAGACTCGCTACCAGGTTCAGAAGCACAAGTACTAAGGGACAAATTCCAAAATGTGTTTGGGAAAAACAGTGGATATAAAAAAATGTGTAAAGTTGCTCAAGTATTGGAGGGTGTGCCTGTAGGTGAAATTGACGGTGTTTGTGTTTGTGACATTCCTCTTTTTGAATATCCGCGTCTGACGTCCTGTGATGTGGAAAGATCGTTTTCGGAGTATAAGTCGTTGTTTAGAGATAATCGGCATGCATTTGTGATGGAGAATTTGGAGATGGCCTTTGTTGTTCACTGCAATTCTCGGCCAACTACTAGCACTCAAGTGTGGTTGGTGAGTACCTATTAAACATTTTTTTTCAAGCTAGGTAAGGTATTTTTTTCATATTTAAAAAAAATACATATATTTTTATTTTTAGCAAATATTTTCGTACTTTTTAACACATAAAAATAAATATATTTAATTTTTTTTAGCACATAAAAATCTGTTCCCTAACCATAACAGTTGGAAAAGCGTCGTAAAATAACCATTTATAAATAACGTCAGAACTAGTGACTGCCTAGACCACACAGAAGGAAATAGATACCGTACCTAATTTTTTGTAAATGTAATTGTTATGCACATATGCTTATGCTTGAGTTAAATACGTCTTCAGAACAAAATCTTAGTACTATGAGATTTCTGTACTATCACTTCGTTTCTGTAAACTTAGCCTTTACAGAGATCGATCACCATGGATATATTTCGATACTCTGGCCTTTCCCTTGAGCAATAAAAAGTTCAGCTCCAAGATTTACCCTACATTCATTAAGTGACGTCCTCAAAAACTCCCAAGCGAAAGTGTAACAACTAGATCTTTTATAAATAAACCGCGTCTACACAAAGACAAATTCTTCTCCCCGTGAGCTGAAACCGTAACGTAACGGAATGATGTAATAATCATGAGCCAAAATAGCGAGTTGATTCACAAAACTGTAGGTAGGCTGATGAAGGCGCTTTCTGGCGACACAAGACGCAACTCTAGTGACGTCTCTATTGGCGCGTTTAAGCCTCATTTCCACCTATCAAATGGCGACAACCGAAACGTCACCTACTGTCACAGCAAAGCAATTTATTTGCCCACGTAGAACAACAGCTGCGAATCTAGATTCTAAGAACTTTCCACTGCAGTGTGACAAAAACAATGGAACGAAACTAACGAAGACATCAAAAGTGTTATCCTCAATTCACCGTGCCTAGTTCTGCGTTCTTTTGTTTCTTATTAGGCCTACAAACACCCTACAGAATATAATGTTACATTTTGAAAGAAATAACGTTTGTGCGAGATCGTGCGTATTTGCTTGCTTTCCGCACAAAACCAATACGCGGTAAGTGTGAAATACCACATTCAGTATTCCCAACGTAACACACATAACAATTTCCCTCTTCTTACCGCTTAAGCGCGACATTCATTTTACTGCTTTAGGCTTTTAACATATTATTTTTAGAGACGTTTAACATAGTAATAATTATAAATTGGAAACTTACCACTGCAGTTTCACCTAAATTGCAATGTTAATTATTGTTTTTAAATATTTGCAAAAATTAAGTAAAGTCTACTACTCAACGAAACTTATTGCATTTCTGATACAAGTAACATTAAGGAAGCCGTGAAAAAATCAACAAGATTCCAGATGCCGATGTTATTACTGCAATATGTTATATAAATAATATTGTTAAAATATTAAAATGAAAAATAAATCATTACATAACCTTACCGTTTGTTTTAAGTTCGCATTTATAGACTGGGGGGGGGGAAGACAGACGTATATCACGGCCTGCTGGGATATAGTAAACACAGCAAACATTTTATAGCAACAATTTGAAGATAGATATTTTTGTTTTTAAAAGTTGCCGTCATTGAACAGAAACCAAGATGGAGATTTCATTGCAACTAATTAGAAATTCCTCTTCCAGGTATGTAATAAACGATCTTGGCACAAAATAATGTACGATACACGAGCGGTATGTTTGTTATCATGTTCTCGGAAATTAAAAAAAGGCTCAACCACGTTTCGCTTTTTCAATCTTTTCCTCGAACATGAAAACATCAACATACCGCTCTTGTAACGCATATTACTATTGTCACTATTGATGTATATGGGAAATAAAAACATTTTTTATTCGTAAAACTTCCGAAATTTTTTTATTTTACTCTAATATTGTTGAATATATCTACCATGCTGTTCTTCAAATGGACATGAATCTTTAAACTTTATTGCAGACAAAGTTTAGACATCACAATAACAAAAGTCGATAACAAACACACATTCAAAGTCTACAGAAAACCCACAACAGCACACATATACAATACATCCAACCACCCAACACAACACAAACAAGCTGCATTCCGAACAATGGTACACAGACTACTCAACATACCAATGAACCAACAGGATTACAAAGAAGAGCTAAACACAATCAAATACATAGCACAAAAAACGGATACAACCCCAACATAATAGAAACATAATACGAAAAACAAAACATTTAAACATAAGAATACAACACAAACACAAGAACACAAAAAATACATCACACTAACATACGAAAACAAAAACACACACAAGATTGCAACCTCATTCAAGAAATTAAATTACAAGATCGCAGATCGCATACAGAACAAATAACACTCTACAAAAACATCTCAAAACACAAACAACACAAACAAACAAATACAACCACACAGGCGTATACAAACTCAAATGTAACACCTGCAACAACTTCTACATAGGACAGACAGGCAGATCATTTCAAACACGTTACAAAGAACACATCACAGCCATAACAAAATTACAAAACACTTCCATATATGCAGAACACATCACAAATACTAACCGCACCTACAGAGACATCAACACAGATATGAAAATTCTACACATCCAACCAAAAACACATCCAACCAAAAAGCCAGAAACTAAACACACTAGAACAATACGAAACATACAGACACACAAAAACACATCCAAATGAAATTCTCAACACACAACTCAATTTCAGAACACACACACTCTTTGACTCCACATTACACTAGGCTACACAAGCACACCCCCACAGGAAACAAAAAATAAGGCGCCAAGACCAGCAACAGCCAGTTCTCAAGAAGGTCAATAACAGACCGAAACATGTTATCGAGGTACGATAGAATTTAACACGAAAAATACATATAATACATATTCCGAAGTGATAAAGTGTTAAAAGTTGTGTAATCAAGATGTATGTACAAAGTTTTAAGTTAATTTTTTAGAATATCTACAATTTGCTGTAAATCCGGATATGACGAGATGATGATGATGATGATGATGATAATGATGATGATGATGATGATCATGTTCATTACCATCATCATCATCATCATCATCATCATCATCATCATCATCATCATCATCATCATCTCAGAACTGCCTATGATTACGGAGACCTAGTTTTCGTAAACCACGGATTCACAAAATATGGGTTTTCAGCTCATAAAAGCAAACATTTTATGAGTCAGTCGCTTCCAGGTCAAAATATCGTAAGTTTAATTTCATGGAATTTTGCGTATACGCGAAATTTTTGTTTTTAGTGCGAATTTGTTCTCTTTTTCAAGAGAAATTTTGATTCTTTTGAACGAAATTTTAATTTGAAAGTGCCCAAAAGATAGATTTATTCAAAGTAAAAGCTTATACGAATTATTTATGTTTTTGCGCGAACTAGCACCGAAATTTGAGATTTTTATTCAACGTAAATTAGGATCCCTTATTACTTACTGACTGACTTACTTACTTACTTACTTACTTACTTACTTACTGGCTTTTAAAGAACCCGGAGGTTCATTGCCGCCCTCACATAAGCCCGCCATTGGTCCCTATCCTGAGCAAGATTAATCCAGTCTCTATCATCATATCCCACTTCCCTCAAATCCATTTTAATATTATCCTCCCATCTACGTCTCAGCCTTCCTAAAGGTCTTTTTCCCTCCGGCCTCCCAACTAACTATATGCATTTCTGGATTCGCCCATACGTGCTACATGCCCTGCCCATCTCAAACGTCTGGATTTAATGTTCCTAATTATGTCAGGTGAAGAATACAATGCGTGCAGTTCTGTGTTGTGTAACTTTCTCCATTCTCCTGTAACTTCATCCCTCTTAGCCCCAAATATTTTCCTAAGCACCTTATTCTCAAACACCCTTAACCTATGTTCCTCTCTCAAAGTGAGAGTCCAAGTTTCACAACCATAAAGAACAACCGGTAATGTAACTGTTTTATAAATTCTAACTTTCAGATTTTTTGACAGCAGACTGGATAATAAAAGCTTCTCAACCGAATAATAACAGGCATTTCCCATATTTATGCTGTGCTTAATTTCCTCCCGAATATCATTTATATTTGTTACTGTTGCTCCAAGATATTTGAACTTCTCCACCTCTTCAAAAGATAAATTAGGATCCCTACCTCTGATAATCTATTAAAGACGCTAAACATGGAGTAACCTGTTACCAATAACGCACCGTGCGGCTCTTTAGTTCGGCCCTTAATGATAGCCCTGCACGGCTCGGCGTGAGGACTTGATGTGAATTGCAAATGCGCAGCATTTTCGTCTTAATAGCGCGGTGCAGCAAAGCGCTGGTGGGCGACGGGCGTCGTAGTCGTTGCACCATGACTCTGTGATTTCGGTCACATCACAAGCCGGCACCAAGCCCTCTTCATATGCATGCTGCGGAAAGCGTATGCATTTCGCAGCTTCGTTGTTTCTAAATACATGTCACTTCAAGACCGCAGTGCGAAACCGTCTTATATCCCTCTACAGAAAGTAACAGAAATTTTGGCCGATGAATTGTATATGCTTTAAATTGAATAGTAATCTATATAGCTCTACTGATAAATTGTTTGTGTTTGTAATTTGAAGTAGTTTGCATTATATGTATTATCAATTTCTGTATATCACAACTGGTTGAATTGTTTATGCCTTAAATTTAATTAAATTGTTTTGTATTATAATATAGCTCAACTTATGAATGATCGTTTGCGTTTGTAAATTTAATAATCTGATTGGCTATGTATTGTATACTTTTAGTAGAGCCATCGATGTAGCTCAGTCGACAGACTCGCTGGGCTGCTGATCCGGAGCTGCGTTCGGGCTTGGGTTGGATCCCCCTTTGGACTTTGGTTTCTTCGGAGGTTTTCCCCAGCCGTGGGACTGAAGCCGGATGGTCTATGGCGAGTCCTTGGCATCAACCCCTTTTATTTGATTACCCCCTTTGATTTGATTACCTGGTTGGGTTTTTCCGAGGTTTCCCCCACCGAAAAGGCAAATGCCGGGTAATATTTTGGCGAATCCTCGGACCTCATCTCATCTCACTACATCTCGCCAAAATGTAAAAAAATGTAAAAAAAATTGTACAAAATTGTAAAAATTGTAGAAAATTACTAAATTGTAAAACTATAAAAATTTGTAAAAATTGTAATTGTAATATTGTAAAATGTTGACATGTTCCACATCTTAAAGCTTCATTGCTCATGTAAGATCTATGGAATAAAATAAATGAATGAATGAATGTATATAGCCCGAGTAGAATTTAATTTAAGGAATTTATACTTTTGTTCTTGAACATTCCAGTTATGAGGAGTGCTTTATTTAATCCCATTGATGTCCAGAAATTATAAAAAAACTTTTGAATGGTTCCCCTTGCTCCTAACATTAACCTCGTTGTTGTCAAATTATCTAGATTGTATTTTAATTAGTATTGTGGGATTTAATCGATTAATCTGATCGATTAATAAATCAATTTCTATTGTAAGAATTAATCGATCAAAGATATTTAGTCGAATAATGAGTCGATTAAAATTAATCGGCTGTACTTGATATCAAAATTATTATTTTGTTAATGCAAACTCAGAGTAAAAATTCCGATAATATTCGTCTCTCAGAAATTCCTTACGTCAAACACCATAAAACCGTTATTTTGTAACTGCAGAGCAGGTAGCATAGGGCAGATCTTTACACAAACACTTCAGAAAGTAATTAAGATTATAAGGACAATGAACTGAGCTACACCTATTGAAAGTTGAAACACAATGCGAAACCGTTATTAAGTTTGTGAACTCGTCTTCCTAGCATTCTGGAATTCGCCCCCTCATCCCTTAGCCATGGCTGCACTGTGTGCAAGTGAGAGAGTAACAATCTTCTCTTTCTGAAATTTTGTAACCCGATTACAATAGCGGCCAGTCTGCTGTTCTGTGCAGTTTCTTTACTGAGTTTCTGGATGAAGATTGTGTGTTTAGTTTGCTAAAGAAAAAAAATCAGATTTCTGTGGTCTGTGAAAAAATTGAAAACTCCATTATTTCATAGGCTTATGAAAATTAGAGAAGTAAATTAGATGAAACATTTGGATTTAAATCGAATGATCGTGGAGAAGTGCTTGACAGAAAAAAGTCGTGTTTAGTGATGCAGGAAACATTATTACTAAACGTAGAGCGGCACTTAATTCGGAGCATGTGAATGCACTCACATGTTTAAAATCATGGATGAAGCACTGTTAACTAGGTGAGTCTTCATACTTTTTTATTTGTATTTGTCTCAAAAATTTCCGGAGAATTGACACAAATTATAAGGCTATATAATAAATATGTTAGTAAATAACTAACATAATATTGTTTTGTAATACAGCGATACAGTACATACATACTATATACTACATTTTCTACTTATGCTTATCACCGAACATAAATTAAATTTAAAAATAATTGTGTATTACAGTATATTAAAACTTTTTTTTCAAATCGATCAAGCTCGATTAATCTATCTATTTAAAGTCAAAACTATTATCTAAATTAGAGTATGCTGTGGTTATCTGGAACCCAGTTACTAACGAATATATTCTGTTACTAGAAAAAATTCAAAATAAATTTCTAAAATGGTTATATTACAGACTTTATAATGATTATCCTACCTATAAGAGTTATGCTACAATGCTTCAACATTTCCATTTTACTAGTTTGCAAATTCGACGAAATTGTCAATCTTTAAACTTTCTTTATAAAATTATTAACAATAAGTTGGACTATGTTGGTTTTTTTATTATATAACATTATATGCACCTAAGCTTAATACGACATTTCGAAATTTATTTTACATACCAAGGGCAAATACTGAATCCCACAAAAATTCCCCAGTTTTCCAAATGTTACAATTATACAATAAATTACATCCTCATCCGAATGTTGATATCTACTGTATACTAATAATAAATCTGTAGCCGAAATGTTTCTGGTAATTTTCGATTTTCCAAAAATAATTGGACCTAACGTATATAATTAACCGCCCTGAAATTGAAAATCGCTTTTTTTAAATTTTTGTTTGTATGTCTGTCTGTCTGTCTGTCTGTATGTTTGTTACCTTTTCACGCGATAATGGATGAACGGATTTCGATGAAAATTGGAATATAAATTATGTTCGTTGTAACTTAGATTTTAGGCTATATGGCATTCGAAATACATTATTTAAAAGGGGGGTTATAAGGGGGACTGAATTAAATAAATCGAAATTATCTCGCTTATTATTGATTTTTGTGAAAAATGTTACATAACAAGAGTTTCTTTAAAAATAATTTGCGATAAGGTTTACTCCTTGAAAAATTTTGATAAGACTGATATTTAATGAGATAAATAAGTTTTAAAATTAAAATAACTGCCATCTAAGGCCGTATAATGAAATAAAAAACAAATGACTTCGTCTACAAGGGACCTTGGACAGCAACAATCGAAAGCTATGAAAGATAGCCTACAGAGAATGTTTCTGTGTTTGTATGAAGTAATATCGGAAGCTAAATTAACCGATGGAAAGAAAGCTGGTCACCATTATCAGAATAGTCAACGTTGGAAAAGACAGGATTTAATCCTACAATACGAAGAAGAAGAAGAAGAAGAAGAAGAAGAAGAAGAAATTAACCGATTTGTATAATTAATTATTATTTCACCATTGGAAAGTGCAGTTATATAATATAATATAATATATTATAATATAATATAATATAATATAATATAATATAATATAATATAATATAATATAATATAATATAATATAATATATAATATAATATAATATAATATAATATAATATAATATAATATAATATAATATAATATAATTTAAGTTATTTGAAGGGTTCACAACCATAGTGGGTCAAACGACATTTACTGAATACGTAGAAAACAAGGGTTAAAATTAAGTTATTACCATAATTCAATGGAAACCTATAACAAGTAAAATAAAGTATACACATTAAATCTAAATGATGTCAATGTTCATTAAACTATGGTTGCATGTAATAAAAATTAGAAACATGTTAAAGGAATTGTCATTGCACCAGTAAGTGGTCTCTGGACCAAAATGATCGCATTTTAATTATTTGGATGCAATTTAAATTAAGTAACATATTAAACGATTTATCCTTCTATCAAACAGGAATGTTCCCTGGATCAAATGTCCTATTTTAATTATGTAATTACTTTATATTTATTTCTAACGGGTGCAGCGGAGCGCACGGGTACGGCTAGTAAATAAATAAATGAATAAATGAATGAATGAATGAATGAATTCAAATCGTTAATCGATTAAGTATTTTGATCGATCGACAGCACTAATTTTAATTTGTAATAATCAATTGTGGATCATATATAGCTTTTCTCTCAAAGTTGACTCTTCTGGCTGGCCACTATGAGACTAAAACCGGACTGCAGGGTTCAGGATTACTCCGGATTTGGAGTTCGGTATGCGCCGAGTATTACCATTTGACAGACCAGAAACCTCCTCATAGACGATGTAGTCATTATCCCTCAGAGCTTGAACCATCCTGCCCCGAATGGAATGGTGCTTACTATTGCTCAGTAACCTTCCCATACGGACAGGCACCAAGACTTTTATCGCTTTCCCCTCTATTTTCTATCGTTAGGCTTAACATACTCGTAACAAGGCTTAAAGGTTCATTCACAATGAAAATTAAACATAACGTAAGCGTTAACTTAAAAATATAAACGTTACGGTAAAATCAAGAACATTCACGATGGGTACATAAACATAACCACAAAGGTACTTGGTAACCATGGAAACATAACAACGACGCCATTTCCTCATGATTATGTCGTATAGTTCAGCGCTTCACGATTGTGTACTGTTTGCAAATCACGTAAGCATAAGCATGAAAGTTTTGAGTTTGCAAACTTTCATGTTAACGTCCAACGGCAATGTTTATGTCAATGTTTATGTGAATCATTGTGAATGACCCCATTTGGTAGCCTGGGCGCAAACTTCTGCGTTTATGTTACGGTTATGCTTAATTTTCATCGTGAATGGACCTTTACTCACGAGAAGAACAAAAATGTCGTAACCAAACAAAAGGTTTACACGATGATTGCAAGCTATATTCATATTCATATTATTTATTTACCTGAAAGTACAAGAATACAAGAGGCCTCGTCAATGTAATAATATGAAAAACAATATGTCAATATTTAAAATATTAAAAGAGTAAAAAAAAATAAAATTTAAGTAAAATATTACATCATTTTCAAAAAATTCATTCATACTATAAGAGGGATTATTTTTTAGCCATCTCTTAAGCTGAAGTTTAAATTGTGTTTCATTAAGTGCCTTTATATTTGTTGGTATCTTATTATATACTTTTATTGCAGTAATTACATAGCTTGATTGTGTTTTTTTTTTGCAACCTGACATGTGGTACGTTTAATTGATCATTATTTCTGGTTTCATAGCGATGCAGATCAACTACACTTGTATAATTAGTAGTATTCTTGTTTGCATACATTAAAAGTTAAAAAATATATAGATTGTAGACTGTCATAATCTTTTCATTTTTGAAAAGAGATCTACATGATAGTCTGGGTGGTGACATTGTTATAATACGAACTGCGTTTTTCTGCAGTAACAAAATGTTTGGAAGATCAGAACTATTTCCATATAAAAGTAATCCATATCTAATAACACTTTCAAATAGTGCATAGTAAACTTGTTTTAAATAATGTTTGGGAATCTTGTACATGATACTTCTCAAGAGATAAATTACTATAGAAATTCTTTTACATACGTAACTGACATGGCTGTTCCACCTTAGTTTAGGATCCAGATACATACCCAGCATCTTTACAGATTCATTTATCACATTATTTTGGGTTTGTTTCAAACTTAGAGTTAACACAAGAGTTTTTTCATCATTAACAATAAATCCATTAATTGAAAACCACTTATGTGCAGTAAACGTAATTAAAAACCGCTACTTATCCTTATGAAAACGTATCATATTTTTTCTTCAGAATCTCGATTTTGACGAATATTCTCAATTTCGGGCGAGGTAATTTTTAAAGCCAGTTTTTCGGGATTATCTCAACCCTGCACACAATTCAATGACGAACGCAGAGAACGCTCAGTCCCCATAATTACCGCCTTCTTGAATCTGTAGTTTCTTTCATTTTTTGAACTAGTTCATGTAAATGGTTCTTTAACGAGTGGCAAGTGTTTCTTAACGATATAGTCTTCACAATCAAGACATTCTGCAAACGCGTACGCCCAGAAGGCAGATAATTTGAACTCCACCTCGTAACGACCAAATCTCTTTCCTCAAGAATATTCCAAGAATTAATCTCAACTCAGAAAGCTATACACAAAATATTTCTTTGTTACAGGCGGGTAAGAGCCGACGTCATGTAGCTGCCTGCTTATGGGTAAGTAATGAACACAATTTCTAGTTATTTGTTATAATATATTAGGGGCTATAATCGTTTTGACCTGTATACTTACTTACTTACAAATGGCTTTTAAGGAACTCGAAGGTTCATTGCCGCCCTCACATAAGCCCGCCATCGGTCCCTATCCTGTGCAAGATTAATCCAGTCTCTATCATCATACCCCACCTCCCTCAAATCCATTTTAACATTATCATCCCATCTACGTCTCGGCCTCCCTAAAGGTCTTTTTCCCTCCGGTCTCCCAACTAACACTCTATATGCATTTCTGGATTCGCCCATACGTGCTACATGCCCTGCCCATCTCAAATGTCTGGATTTTAAGTTCCTAATTATGTCAGGTGAAGAATACAATGCGTGCAGTTCTGTGTTGTGTAACTTTCTCCATTCTCCTGTAACTTCATCCCTCTTAGCCCCAAATATTTTCCTAAGCACCTTATTCTCAAACACCCTTAACCTATGTTCCTCTCCAAGTTTCACAACCATACAGAAGAACCGGTAATATAACTGTTTTATAAATTCTAACTTTCAGATTTTTGGACAGCAGACTGGATGATAAGAGCTTCTCAACCGAATAATAACACGCATTTCCCATATTTATTCTGTGTTTAATTTCCTCCCGAGTGTCATTTATATTTGTTACTGTTGCTCCAAGATATCTGAATTTTTCCACCTCTTCGAAGGATAAATCTCCAATTTTTATATTTCCAGTTCGTACAATATTCTGGTCACGAGACATAATCATATACTTTGTCTTTTCGGGATTTACTTCCAAACCAATCGCTTTACTTGCTTCAAGTAAAATTTCCGTGTTTTCCCTAATCGTTTGTGTATTTTCTCCTAACATATTCACGTCATCTGCATAGACAAGAAGCTGATGTAACCCGTTCAATTCCAAACCCTGCCTGTTATCCTGAACTTTCCTAATGGCATATTCTAGAGCGAAGTTAAAAAGTAAAGGTTTTGACCTGTATAGCTGAATTAATATTGAACTGTTTCTCACAGCGTTTCCTCGAGGTAACAAAATTCTGTCTTTGTCTGAATATTTAATTGTGCACAAATTTTCAATAGAATACATTGTGGCTCAATTATTTTCAATATAGGCATATTCATGTCATTTTTTTCTGTAGTTTGCAATTGCGCGAAACCTATCTTAACGACGACCCTTGAACGAGAGTAAGTTTGAATCTAGCCATTTTTTATTAGATGCATACCATTGTTTGCTTTCTGATAAGTTCCATTCCATGTTAATCTACTGAAAATAGCTAAGGTATCATCTGCGTTAAGAAAACATATTGCCGTTATTTCGTGACACATCAAACTTCAGTAAGTTATTAATATATAATAGAAATAAAATGGTAAATCAAAATGTGTTTTCCTCGAAACAAAATGGTAAGTCAGTCACAAGTAATAAAATAATTAATCAATTAATTAATTTTGTTTATTTATTTTATACTTTACACTTGAACTACATTAGGCATTGCAGCCCGAAAGAGCAGAAGCTCGTGCTCGGGCGCAGTTCAGATCAGTTATACAAAATATATCACAAAATTAAGAGAGTTAATTGAGCACAATAACATTAATAAATGGTAAAATACATACATCATGTAGGCTAATAATAGGGTCTATATACAAATAGAAAATACAAAAGTACATGAATATTAAAGTATCAATTTTTAACTCAATTAGCTTAAACAATTAAATAATTAATCTGATTTGTTTCTTAAATCTATGTGTGTTAAGTGTACTTAGCTCAGGGTAAGCTCTAATTAATGTATTATATATTTTGGGTCCAAAATTCATGCTGTGTTCTAATCCAGCAGTTGTGTGGCATTTGGGAGTATTTAGAAAGAAACTGTAGTTTTGTCTCGTATGGTATTCATGAGGATCAAATTTAAATTTATTGTGATTTTTATGGATGTAAATCAGCAATGTTTGTTTATAAATTTGTTCTAGAATTGTGTTTTCTGTAGGTACCGTTCCAATTCGGACCCATGTTGATTAGAACTTTTTTACTCAAAATAATCAGAGGAACATGTAGGTAAGCTATGGACATCCCGCTACAGAACACCCTGTATAAAGTTATTTTGAAATTATTTTCTCTCGGGGGAAGTACTGTTTTATTTTAAAAAATGTATAACGGCTGTTTTATTAATCTTGAAAGACAGAAGTTTTGCATCTAACTAATTTTAACAATGTTAACTCCCATATTTCCTTACATTTACATATGATATTTCCCAGTTTATACCACTACATTATGTATATTTGCGGGCTCCCCTTGAGTATAGGAATGGACTCGTTCCCATTGTTGAGTTTATCGTATATCATGTCAACGTTTCCAAGGCAATGGAATGACATCAGTGTAATAAATCGGTCCATCGATTTGTATAAACGTTAATAAAACCCACAAATTCCAATCGATTATACTAATTCTTTCAGAAACTGTTAAATTCATGTGTCTACACAAGTATCTATCATAGGTTTCGAGGTTCGATGCGAAGAAAAGAAATTATGCAAATTTATTTTTCGCAAAATTTTCAAATAGCGATTTGTATAAACGTTAATAAAATCTACGAATTCCAATCGATTATGCTATTTCTTTCAAAAAGTGATAAACTCGTGTATCTACACAAGTATCTATCATAGGTTTCGAGGTTCGATGCGAAGAAAAGAAATTATGCAAATTTATTTTTCGCGAAATTTTCAAATAGCGATCTGTATAAACATTAATAAAATCTATAAATTCCAAACGATTGTGCTAATTCTTTCAGAAAGTGTTAAATTCGTGTATCTACACAAGTATCTATCATAGGTTTCGAGGTTCGATGCAAAGAAAATAAATTATACAAATTTATTTTTCGCGAAATTTTCAAATATCGATTTGTATAAACGTTAATAAAATCTACAAATTCCAAACGATTGTGCTAATTCTTTCAGAAAGTGTGTCTACACAGCTTTCTATCAAAAGTTCCATGGTTCCTTTCATTTATTCTATTGGTGTGCTGGTGGAATATAGATGTTGCACGCCTAAAAGAATTCTAATTTATATAACACCATTTATTTTACTTTAGGGATTTGCCGTAGGATCGAGAAGGGCTCGGAACAGGAAGGATGCCTTGACACCAATACATGACAACAAATGTCATGTGTAGCCTGTGGTAGATCGGTCTTGCATTAACAGGCTGGGCTCAAGCGCTGAATAATTTCAGAGGATATGGCGCATTGTTTTGTAGTTACTTTTGTCTTGGGAGTTGCTCCACAGGCTCTTGACCCCGCGGAGACTTTTCGAATGACAATATACACTGCAGAGTTCGCTGTAAGACGGAAACACCTGTACCACACAACACATGTAATTATACTCAAACACACCATGTCCTCATCTCGTGTATGAATTATCTGTGTCTCAGAGTCCTCTCCGAGCATAATTATATCCCCGTGGCCGTAATTTTGGAATAAAATGCCAAGGTATGAACTGCAATTTGAAAAGGCTTGGCTCTAGTAAATCTAGAGAAATAACATTGCTCTTAAGTTATGTCCACAAGCGATCTTCAACTGCAAAATGTAAGGATGTATGTATGTGAGCTTGCGTATTTCGGCTTCCCTTGAACCCACACATTTTAGGCCTGACAATGCTCATAGCAAAACGAGTGGGCCTTGAATGCACAATCAATTACACGCAACTCTGTAATTTGTAAATTTATTCAGAAGCAATGTGTAGCGTAATTTTTTGTTACATTTACTCTTCAAGATACGAGATTTAAGCAAAAACAAAGTCGCGAAATTTGTATCATTTTGCGAATATGAGAGAGAATATCATCGAAATGATAGCCGTCCAAATCTTGGATTTAAAATATCGACAATCAATTCAAATGAACAAAAAAGAAAATGTAAATTAATGTTAAAAAATACATAATGAAATTTTAAAGAAGAATATTCTGCGACAAGATTTGGTAGCTATCAAAACAATAAAAATTTATTGAAAATAAATAATATACATTGAATATTATAAAGATGAATAGAGTTGGTGATTGATGATGTTCAATGAAGATTTTAAAATGGTTGATGCAATTGTCTGAAGAGTCTTATCAGGAACCTTTAATTTTCTGAGGATCTCCAATGTAAATTTGGGAATTGTTCCTCGTGCATAAGTCCAATGACATTCCAATCTTGAATATTATATTTATGACTGAGATCATCACAGCATGGAAGGTAAATAGCGCTTTTCTCTTCATGTACCTGCTTTGATTGATCTTCATTAATTTCGAACCTTACAGTGGGGTCAAGAATGAGACCAGTTTTTTATCTCGGTCAATTATTATGATGTCAGCACGCCGTGTAGATCCTGCCGTAGAAAGACATTGAACTTCCTCATATACTTCGTATTCACCATGTTCCCTTAATCTGTTAGCAATTATTGAGCGGACTGTGTTATGTCTGTCAATTCGCAGTAATTCGTCCTGAGGGCAGAAACCTAGCACGTGGGGTAAAGTTTCATGCTCATTGCATCTCCTGCAATGGGTATTGCTAAGGCTTCTACCGGGGAGAGATCTAACTGCGACAACATTGGTGCCCATTTTAATGGCCTCGGTAACCAAAAAAATGTACTCCGTCTATCGCAAAAACTATTGAATTTGCACCGAAACGCAGAAAGAAGAAGACAAAATAAACAATTAATATAAGCAATAAATTAGCACAGATTACAAAATCAAGAGCCTATATGATAAAAAACAATCACAATTGAAAACGTTTATTACCAATATTTACAATTTTAAGCAATTATATTAATACCGGTAACACTAATTAATTACTAATTCACAAGCCTAGTTACTTTCATTTCGTCGATTTTCTTCTACTGCAAACCGAAATTATTACTGCCAACATAACAGAAAATACCTGCCAATTGTAGTATCTGTCAGTACCCGAAACTTTAAACAAAGTTGGTAAGAGAAAATTCAACCTGACATCTATAAAACCACTATAATCCACTAGCATATGTAGTAATAGGGAAAAAATGATTAGCTTTCATCTTTATGGTAATAAGTAAGGTCAGTTTCTGTCAGAAGCGTTTCCAATTCACTGTGGGCTAAAGCAAGGAGATGCACTATCGCCTTTACTTTTTAACTTTGCTCTAGAGCAGTGGTCGTCAGCACTCGCTGAAATGTGCAAAGGGTACGCGGTGCTGTCCCGTGTGCACCGTCGTGCAGAAGGAAGAGGTAGAGAGCATACCCGCTAGCAGCTACAGAGTGCACCATAGTGAACTGCGTTTTCCGCGGTTAAGGGACTCTAGCCCCAGCGTGCTCTGTGCTGACGACCCCTGCTCTAGAGTATGCCATTAGGAAAGTCCAGGATAACAGAGAGGGTTTGGAATTGAACGGGTTACATCAGCAGCTTGTCTATGCGGATGACGTGAATGTGTTAGGACAAAATCTACAAACGGTAAAGGGAAAACACAGGAATTTTACTTGAAGCAAGTAAAGAGAGAGGTTTGGAAGTAAATCCCGAAAAGACAAGGTATATGATTATGTCTCGTGACGAGAATATCGTACGAAATGGAAATATAAAAATTGAAGATTTATTTTTTGAAGAGGTGGAAAAATTCAAATACCTGGGAGCAACAGTAAAAAATATAAATGATACTCGGGAGGAAATTAAACACAGAATAAATATGGGAAATGTGTGTTATTATTCGGTTGAGAAGCTTTTATCATCCAGTCTGCTGTCAAAAAATCTGAACGTTAGAATTTATAAAACAGTTATATTACCGGTTGTTCTTTATGGTTGTGAAACTTGGACTCTCACTTTGAGAGAGGAACATAGGTTAAGGGTGTTTGAGAATAAGGTGTTTAGGAAAATATTTGGGGCTAAGAGGGATGAAGTTACAGGAGAATGGAAAAAGTTACACAACACAGAAGTGCACGCATTGTATTCTTCACCTGACATAATTAGGAGCATTAAATCCAGACGTTTGAGATGGACAGTGCATGTAAACCGTATGGGCGAATCCAGAAATGCATATAGAGTGTTAGTTGGAAGGTCGGAGGGAAAAAGACCTTTAGGGAGGCCGAGACGTAGATGGGAGGATAATATTAAAATGGATTTGAGGGATGTGGGATATGATGATAGAGACTGGATTGATCTTGCTCAGGATTGGGACCAATGGCGAGCTTATGTGAGGGCGGCAATGAACCTCCGGGTTCTTAAAAGCGAGTAAGTAAGTATCTGGTCTTTAGAATAGGGCCTACTAGCGTTATGTCTGATTTCTTATTAAGATGGTGGACCGGCGAATGTTATGATGTGAATCGCACTATAGAACACGTACCCATTATGTCTTTGGGGATGAATATGTTTGTAAAAACGTACTAGGACTAAATAAGTGGGGGAAAACGCGGTCAGGACTAGAATTTGAGCGGGATATTCCCAAATCATAACTGTAACGGTCAAGCAGTGCTTATGTAATTACCTCTAGGGAAGCCAAAATGTATGCGAAGTAAGATCAGCTATTACCGGACCTGTTTGATGATAGTGTTGGACTTCCGGATTACGTCAGAGTTGGAATCTGCAGGCAAGATCTTGTGCCAGTGTGATCATTTGCTAATTAGTCACATCAGTCGCGAGCTCTGTGCTTGTTAAAGACTGGTCGTAAAAATCCAAGGTTAGGATTCCATTAATGAACGCAGAGAATAGAAATTTCCCTCTTTAAGAACCCGATGATGCAACATTTCTCACTTTGTAGTGCCGACCAGCTGTCCCAGCAATCTGTGGGACTGTAACAGCAAATGTCCGGCTTCAAATTGAGAGGTGTGTGCGTTCAAGCAGTCATTTTACAGAGCTAAGTGCAAAATGGCACGCCCAGTATACATTTCCTCCATTGTCCTACATACTTGGATCTGAACTAACCTGGCTAATGGTTTTCAAATCGTGGAACACGATGGCTTCAAGTTTAACGAGTGTGTCAGCCAACGAGCACAGAATACATAGAGTAGACACTAGCATCTTAATACCATTGGACGGAGTGAAGTCGCTTTGATGGACCTGACGCCATCTTGTTGCTACCAAAACATTGCAAAATAGCTACTACGTTATAGATCTTATGATAATAGGAATTCCATATGTCCCTAATTTCCTGGAGGAGTCACACTTTCTTGTATGCTTCGTAGTACAGAATCGCTAGGCACGTATTTTTAGCAAAAATTGGAAAATTGTCATGGATAAATCACATATACACAGGTTATTTAAATTGACAGCTCTTCAAATTGCAGTAAGGTATTTAATAGGTACTCTGGAAGGTTAAAAAATAATAATGATAAAAAGGAAGATAACAGTTTGACCTTATTTTGCTACTAGTCCAATAAAAATGCTAACCTATAATAAATAAATAAATAAATAAATAAATAAATAAATAAATAAATAAATAAATAAATAAATGAATGAATGAATGAATGAATGAATGAATGAATGAATGAATGAATGAATGAATGAATGAATGAATGAATAAATGAATAAATAAATTAATAAATTAATAAATGAATCAATGAATATATAAGTAAATAAGAAAATTAATAAGTAGATAAATAAATAAATAAATAAATAAATATTTTTCATATTCATATTCTTTATTTGCCTGAAGGTACAAGAGTACAAGAGGTCTCGTCAATATGATAATATAAAAAACAATGTGTCAATATTTAAAATATTAAAAGAGTAAAAAAATAATAAAATTTAACTAAAATACTACATCATTTTCAAAAAAATTCATTCATATTATAAAAGGGATTATTTTGTAGCCATCTCTTAATCTGAAGTTTAAATTGTGTTTCATTAAGTGCCTTTATATTTGTTGGTATCTTATTATATACTTTTATTGCAGTAGTTACATAGCTTGATTGTGTTTTTTGCAACCTGACAAGTGGTACTTTTAATTGATCATTATTTCTGGTTTCATAGCGGTGCAAATCTACTATACTTGTATAATTATTAATATTATTTTTTACATACATTAAAAATAAATAAATAAATAAATAAATATATATAAGTAAATAAAAAAATAAATACACGGTGTGGCTTAATGGATAAAGCGTCAGCACGTAGAGCTGAAAACCCGGTTCGAGTTCTGGTGCCGGAGAGAATTTTTCTCCGCTACACCCATCGTTAAAAAGAAATAGATTTAAGCTTTGAAATATTTATTTAATATTTTCATACTTTGCTTGAGAAAGTAGACTATAAGAATATCTGTGACAGTAATTTCTTATTTTATTATATCAGTGGAACTAAAGTTAAAACAAGACGAAATGAAATCAGTCCAGATTGTTTTCCAGTAGGCCTACGTATATCAGATTCTCAGCAAGGCAAACTTTCCGGTCTGAGTCAGGAAGTCCGCATGTGTGCAGCTGATGATGAGGCCTCCAGTTGCATAATGCTGCAGTATTAGGTGAATAAGAAATGTGAATTCAGGGCGGATTATGCACAACTGAGTCAGTTTGCTTTATGACAGAGTCGACTGGAATTATTCCTGTAGTTACCATCACGCCCTGTGGAGGAGTATGGGAGGCGTGAATGCAAATATCAATAGATTCAGTACACAAATATGAACTATTTACGTGTACTGCTTCTACAGCAAGAATAATTATTTACGAATGTGTATGTGGGTTTTATTTATTCCGTTACATCCGCTTTAAAATATGTAAGCGAATTCCACATTATTTTAAGAGGTTTTAAGCTTCCTCTGAATTGTACTGTTGAAGATTTCATCACGATACCTTTATTTTAAGTTAGAGATTTAGTTTATGTCTCGTGACCAGAATATTGTACGAAATGGAAATATAAAAATTGGAGGTTTATCCTTCGAAGAGATGGAAAAATTCAAATATCTTGGAGCAAGAGTAACAAATATAAATGTTACTGGGAAAGAAATTAAACGCAGAATAAATATAGGAAATGCCTGTTATTATTCGGTTGAGAAGCTTTTGTCATCTAGTCTGCTGTCAAAAAATGTGGAAGTTAGAATTTATAAAAATAGTTATACGCAGTGGCGGCTCGTGATAAAATATTATGCGTGTTCACAATTTTGTGGTTCCAAAATCGAAGAGAATTTGAAATCGTACGTTTAGTCTAATGTGAAATGTCATGATTCCAATGTTTCACTATCGAAAAAAACCGTATATAAATTCAAAACAACATATAATAATAATAATAATAATAATAATAATAATAATAATGAAACTCAGTCTTTTTATTTCCAATTTTTCTTGGTAAGCCAGTTTACCCAGTCCTTTACTGTTCAAAATTACTTGAACAGAGTTCATTGTTTACGTTTGTTAAAAATGAATACATACCACGGTCTCGTTATTTAGAAACGCGTGTGTTCAGTAATATATTTTGATTCACAACACACTGATACACTATAGCCTACACCAGTACTGTAATCCCACTCGCATAGATTACTATAAATACATGCCAGTAAATATTATTCTTAAATATTATACACCACCATACAGATACTTAAATTCATACCACCACCACAGTCAGCCAACACGTGTTTGAAAGCCAAACTGTGCCATTATGCCTACACTGAAGTACAGTAATTCACAAACTACACTCTCGTAGCAGCACATCCACGTAAGTAAACGTTCCTACAGTCAGATGCTGACATCTACAGGCTATTAAATTTCCTCCTCGAGATATAGCACGTGAACGATAGGCATCGATGGACCTGACATCTGTAGGATAGATACTCATCATGTTCACTTAACGCTTTGTGCTCTTGACGAGTCATAAGCGGCCAGCTAAAGACAATTTTCTCCCGCGCATGCGTAAAATTCCTGTAACCATCTCGAAAAGAGCACGGCTTTTACGTGAACGGATGTTGCCAAGTTTACATAATAAGCTTATGCAAGATGCGGGAAGTTTAAAATACTCGGTTCTGATATTATACATCCCCACTACGCCAATACGGTATCAAATAATAAAACTATCATGCATTAATGGAAACGAGGTGTTCACGTGCTCTTGTGCTCATATTGACGCACCGCCACTGGATACGTATTACCTGTTGTTCTGTATGGTTGTGAAACTTGGACTCTCACTTTGAGAGAGGAACAGAGATTAAGAGTGTTTGAGAATAAGGTTCCTAGGAAAATATTTGGGGCTAAGAGGGATGAAGTTATAGGAGAATGGAGAAAGTTACACAATGCAGAACTGCACGCATTGTATTCTTCACCTAACATAATTATGAACATTAACACAGATGTTTGAGTTGGACAGGACATGTAGCACGTATGGGTGAATCCAAATATGTATAGAGTGTTAGTTGGAAGACCTGAGGGTAAAATGCCTTTGGGGAGACCAAGGCGTATATGGGAGGATAATATTAAAATGGATTTGAGAGAGGTGGGATATGACGGTAGGGATTGGATTAATCTTGCTCTGTATAGGGACCGATGGCGGGCTTATGTGAGGGCGGCAATGAATCTCCAGATTCTCTAAAAGCCCTTTGTAAGTAAGAAATCAGATATCTCCTGATTGTCATAACCTAGAGTAATGAAACTTTGCACACTTATTCACAACAGGTATGTGCATGAAATGATGCATTCATATACATGTATGATTATTATTAACCCCCGATACTTACCTGGGATCTTTTTTGGTTCCACAGCATATTTTGTTGTTAATATCTACATCCATATACTTCGAAACGTTCCAGAAAAATAGATATACTATCCTTGGTTATTTTAGTTTCTTCTGCAATTAAAATTGTTATTTAATATTTATATATTGCTTATTCTTTCCATATTTTTATTTCTTGGGGTCGTAGATGTCCCCAGCTATAGAACATGTCTTTATTTTGTAATTAGATTTATTTTATTTTATTTAAACTTTTTCTTTTAACAGTTACTCATAAAAATAAACGCAAATACAGCATAAATAGTCTGCCATGTAGGCTATGGGTAAAAGTTTGTAGGTTCGAGAGTAATTTGTATTTGTAAAGTAAGGTTCTTGTACTTTCTACTGCAGCAGATGATGAGAATAAATAAATAATTTAATTAATTTTCCAAATACAATAATTGGTACTTGATGCAATAACATTTTCCTTTTTGTGTTTTATTCAAGGTAAGCGAAACTGTTTTCTAATAATTGAAAAAAATAGAAACAAAAATTCAGAATAAATAATTTGCAATTGAGAAGCGTTTTTGCTAAACTCGGTAGATGCAAAATATCGTGAACATAAGTTACATATCACAATCATATAATGTTTAGCTTCTGTATCACCCTATGCAGTCATATTTTGCATAACTCGGTTCATACCGTGCGTAGAACATGATTAGAAATATCTCCTTCCCACAACATAAACTGTGTATACAATAAAACTCGTTTTCTGAGAAAAGTAGTCTTGTGCATCTATCGAGTTTAGCAAAAACGCTTCTCAATTACAATAATTAAAATAATTCATTCATTCATTCATTAAACATGAGTAACTCTAGGTGCAAAAAAAAAAACGTTGAATTTCCTTATATAGTACATAAATGTATAAACCTGTAAAATAGTCATAAATATTTATAACAAATTTAACCCTCAATTGGTACCTATGGGTCAATATAGACCCATATTGCTTGATATCGTAATGTACACTTAAAAAGCGATACCAGTTGAGGGTTAATATGCTTGGGATTAAAAAGGATCCCAGATAAGTAGCATGAAATTCTAGATCAGCTAAATTCCGGGGGGTTTAGAAGGCTGTGGTTTTTATGTCGGGCAGTGAAGTTGAAAACCAAAAAATCAAATGTTCAAAGTTATTTTTTTTTCTTAACTAAGCATATTGACCAGGAAAAAGACAATTCACGTTTCATTATAGAAAGTTTTAGTTTAATTTTAAACTTTGAGGAAATTGGTTATGTTAATTTATTTAGTATTAGTATTTATTTACTTAACCTGGCAGAGATAAGGCCATCAGGCCTTCTCTGCTGCTCTATCAGGAGATTACAACTCTAATATGAAGAATAAAATTACAATTAATATTAAATTTACAATTACAATTACAATAATAATTAAAGTACGACAAGATTACCTGATTAATTAAAGCTAGACATTTTATCATAGAAGTTAAAAACAAAGAATATTTTTGTATTTACTGAATTGTAAATTAAACCTAGAATAACAAAATTCTATAGTGATGAAATTACCATATATTGAGATATTTTGTGATAGATTAAGAGAGCTATTTACAAGAAACCCTATCTGAACGAGTCTCAATTACTGACCAAGTGCCTAGTAAGTTTGCGTTTGAATTCAATTTTATTTCGACAGTCCCTGATGCTAGCAGGTAGCGAATTCCAGAGTCTTGGCAGGGCTATTGTGATAAAGGATGAGTATGAGAAGGTGCGATGGGATGGTATTGTTAGTATTGTTTCATGGCGAGAGCGTGTGTTCAGATTGTGGTTAATGTGAGGCTCAGATAAATGTTTACTGAAACAGAAATTATTTTTAAATAAAAATTATAAATACATTTTCTGGAGTCATTTTTCGACATAAAAAAAAATATCAAACAAAATTGCAGAAGTATTTTTAGCAATATCTGACTGATGTAATATTTTCTAAAAGAGACAATAAAAATTGCAGAAAAAAAAAGAAGGAAACTCGATAGAGCTTCTCCTTAATAATTGCAAGTATTTAAGAATAAATGCAGAAGAACCCAATCAGGTATTTAGGCCAAGCGGGATTAAAATTCACACCCTAGAACAAATTTGAGTCAGGAGAGCAGCTCTTTACCCTTGAGCTACCCCGGTGGCCATCACACTAGTATTCAGTGTGTACTACAAGCCATAAACCGCACGTATCCAAGCAGAACTAGGTCGTGTAGATCTGCACTGTGTATGTCTTAACAGATGTGAATATGCTTCTCTTCCGTCAGATACGTGGATTTTCCCCGTGATGGAGTCGAAGAGTTGGCGTCTGGCCAGCGTGTTAGCAGTTTGATCTCTTCTGTTGATCAAGCCGCTGCCAAAACAGTTCAGTTTGGAAAGCTTCGGTTTGCACATGTAGCCTGAAAGAACATAAACAAGAGAGCTTAAAGCAGCAAAGAATAGAAGCTTTCATCGAGCAGAGCCCTGTTCACATCTGTGCGATCACGGTACGCATCCAGCATGTAATGTTTAATTTACAACTTAATTAAAGCCAGAGAGCAGATGCGCGAACTGCGATGTAGCAGGCCGTGACAAGCGGGGGACATGCGGCACTTTGTGTTCACAATGGAAGCTTCAATGTAAACAGCAAAAAAAGACCAAGAAAACTTGAGCACTCGTAAAAAGGAAGGTTATGTAAGAAATAATCCATGCTATTGGTGAAATGTTGTGGGAAGAATGTTATATTTACTCCTACAAATATAATTGCAAACTGTGCTTTTAATCATTTTGGGTTTGGATTCAATTAATAAAACCGTTTGTTGAGATACTTTCAAGTACGATAGGTATAAATCTGTGGTTTGCTCCACAGATTTCAGAACTGTTTTATTCTTGCTTATTTATTTGCTTTTAAATTATTTTATGTGTAAGTTTTTGCGTGATTTACTTATTTTTATCTTAATGATTATTTAATTTATTATTCATTCGTTCTCGGATGATATTGTCCATTAATTTATTGTCAGTAGGAATCGATTAAATTACATTTGACGTAAACAGTAACATGATCAAGAAAGTTCAGCATTTACAATAAGAAACAATTACGTAAGAAATATAAATAATCAATTCTATGCCTGTTATTATTCGGTTGAGAAGCTTTTATCATCCAGTCTGCTGTCAAAAAATCTGAAAGTTAGAATTTATAAAAACAGTTATATTACCGGTGGTTCTTTATGGTTGTGAAACTTGGACTCTCACTTTGAGAGAGGAACATAGGTTAAGGGTGTTTGAGAATAAGGTTCTTAGGAAAATATTTGGGGCTAAGAGGGATGAAGTTACAGGAGAATGGAGAAAGTTACACAACACAGAACTGCACGCATTGTACTCTTCACCTGACATAATTAGGAACATTAAATCCAGACGTTTGAGATGGGCAGGGCATGTAGCACGTACGGGCGAATACAGAAATGCATATAGAGTGTTAGTTGGGAGGCCGGAGGGAAAAAGACCTTTAGGGAGGCCGAGACGTATATGGGAAGATAATATTAAAATAGATTTGAGGGAGGTGCGATATGATGATAGAGAATGGATTAATCTTGCTCAGGATAAGGACCAATGGCGGGCTTATGTGAGGCCGGCAATGAACCTCCGGGTTCCTTAAAAGCCAGTAAGTAAGTAAGTAAGTAAGTAAGTAAGTAAGTAAGTAAGTAAGTAAGTAAGTAAGTAAGTAATTATTGGTTTTCAGGTGGTATTGTCAATTAATAAAATCGATTGTTACGAAGAATCGATTGCATGGCGTTTAATTTAAACAGTGATATGATCAATAAAACTTTAGCATTCTCAATGAGGAACGGTTACGGAACGTAAGAGTAATCAATTCTATTGGTTCTCGAGTTGTATTCTTTATTAATGAATCCATTGTGAGTAGTGATCGATTTCGTGATGTTTGACGTAAACAGTAAAATAATCTAAAATATTGAATATTCGCAGTTGAAGAGGTGGATTCCAAAGTGTTCTAAGTCCATTTTCTTAGATTTTAACCTGCTTTATTCACGTTTAAGTTTATCCTTTTGAAAAACCAATTTGTAAAAAAAAAAAAAAAAAAAAAAAAAAATGAAATGAAATGAAATGAGAAATTTGGAACAAAAATGCATATTTTAATATATTTTTCGCTTGATCGTACATGTTTCATAGTTTGATAATGCGTGCATGCATATTTTGGGATTTTAAAGTGTATGAAATTCTTCTCTCTAGTTATGACTTATTTTCTTATCATTCTTCAGTTTGAAGGGTGAAAATTCGGAGAGTGATTGTATTATTATTTATTTTTAATACATCTCTTTAAGTACGAATATAATCAAAATATACTTTACCAAAATGTTTTTTTCGGAGTTTATGAAAAATCATAGAAACTAGATACGAAGAATTTTGGAACCTGGCACCTCAATATAAAGACAAAAAGAAATAATAATAATAATAATAATAATAATAATAATAATAATAATTAATAACATACTCCTTTACTCCTCGTAATGTATCCTGCCAATGCCTAAAGAAACGGCACGAGCCTCTGCTTCCCAAAGCTTTCCGTCACCATGGTTACCATCGCCCTGTCTCGTCTCTGAAGTTGACAAACGTCACTTGTCACTAGGTGCCACATGAAAACAATACCGTGCACAGTCGAGTGGCTTGGCTATTGTCCTCCATTATTTGGACCGCTGATTCCCCCGACACGCGTACCGACCTCATGTGTCGCTAATTTTTTGTGCGTGCGTCTGGACAGGCCTGCCGGCCTCCCCACTTCATAAGTTGCCAAGCTATAAATCATTGTTTATAAAAGCGCCAGATAGTTTTCTTTATTACGAAAGAACAGAACAGGGATGGCTAGGAATAGGCAGGGCCTCATATGTACAATGAATGCTAATGTCGCTGTTTCCAATCTGTTGAAGGAGGTGACTTATGGCGCTCCTCTTGATGAAGAAAAGTGTTTTTATATTGCGTAAAGATCTCTTAAGGGATTGCTTATTGTGAAAATAGAAGCTTTAACGAGTGAGTGATCACGTATTGCATTTAATTGTTACTTTCTCCAGTGTAACACTCCTGCCACTTTAAGTGGAGTGGCAGTAATGAATATTATTACTAGATGCATCATCATCATCATCATCATCATCATCATGCCACCGTGGCAGAGCTCTGGCTTACGACTACCGCGGACCTGACTTCAAATCTTGTCGTTGACTATGTCGTATTTCTACAGTAGTGGGCAAAGCCATAGTTGTGAGGATTTTACAGAATTCTCCCCTCATCATTCCACCAACGCTCTCCACAATTACCCTTCTGTGAGAGGTGCCAACTATACAAATTTCTCGTTATTACGGATTTCTCCCCACTCCATTACGGCCAAAGGGAAAATTATTACTGAAGAGGAACTTTATCATATATATACAGGATTAGTTAAAAGTCCCACACCACCTAAATAACTTTTGAAGCATGTGGTTCAGTGATATGAAACATGGTGTGTCGGGATAACCATATACTGAGAACTGAATAATGATATTACCCAGTTTTTTCTACTTTGAACACTGAATTTGTACAAAGTATCAAGTGTGGGTACTTTTTGAAAAGCTCTTAATGAGCATTATTAAAAATAAAAATACAGTAGAACCCCTATTATCCGCGGTAATGAAGGGGGTTGACTGAACGGTTAATCGAAAAATCGGATAATCCGTACCATACAATATTTTCGTAAATTAAGTGAACAACACTGGTTATTTTCTCCGTGGTCTTGTGTTCAATACGCTAGGTAGTGAATCAGAAGTTCATTAATTTAAGTTCGGTTGTCAAAGACGTGTTTTTAAGAGGTAAAAAAAAAAAAAAACTCCTTTTAATGGCTGTCAGCGGAAAGGTAGGAATAGTAGTGGTCTCAAGTTGTAGATTTACATACTCTGTACACTTTATCCTTGATTTTTATTAAATCGTTCATAGCTGTAACATCAGTCTCCTATTGTGATGCAAGATGACTCACAGTTTCTCTTTCCCCAAACCACTTAATTATTTGGATCCTGTTCGACACTTACCACAACACGTTTTTTTTGAACTCATGGAAAACATTTTATATAGAAGTAATAGAGTACGGCAACTCGAACAGTAGACCAAAACTGTGTAGGCGTAAGTGTAAATGTTTGTAATAACACTCTAGAAAAAATACGCATACTAATATAGCGTACAACAGTATCTACTTCATACGTTTCTGTAGCGAAAAAAAAAAAAAAACGAGCGAGAGAAAGATAATCGGATAATCCGCCAATCGGTTAATAGGGTGGCGGATGAACGGGGTTGTACTGTATATATATATATATATATATATATATATATTGGGTGTTCCATTTAAAATAAGAGAGTTGAAGTTACCATTATTGAGTTCTTAGCATATGGTTATCCCCACATCATGTCACTGAATCATATGCTTCAAAAGTTATTTAGGTGGTGCGGGACTTTTAATTAATCCTGTAGATATAAATTTGTGTTGGAAAGGGTGGGTAAAGAAATAATAATGCTGAAAGTGATCAGAAAGAAAAAAATGAATTTGATGGGTCTCTGACTGAGAAGAAACTGCCTACTGAAGGATGCACTGGAAGGAATGGTGAACACGAGAAGAGTTAGGGGCAGAAGGCGATATAGAATAATAAACGACATTAAGATATATGAATCATATGCGAAGACTAATAGGAAGCCAGAAAATATGAAAGATTAGAAAATGCTGGGTTTGCAGTGAAAGCCCTACCTCTGGGTAGAAACATATATACAGTATAGCGTAGAAGGGGACCGATGTACCAACATTTAAGAGATGATTCTACATGTTAAATGTAACAAAACTTTTATTACATTTTTCCTTCGATGAAGTACCGTTAAAAAAAAGTATTTGCCCAATGTTTGCAGCGCTTTATTACGGAACGAAAGAAATGGCTGATTGCTATACAAGCATATAGTAGGTAAAAATAATCAGTTAATGTCTTGAATATCTTTTGCATATCGAGCTATCTAGCCATGAATTTAAATTTAATAATTGCGAAAATCGTTAAATAAATCTTGCAACGCAGCGCACTGGCGCGCGTCACCTACTGAGTATAGCAGAGGGGGAACGGATGCCCATACTCGGAGCGGGGAAAAGTAGCCTACATCAAAATCCTTAGAAATCTTGGTTTTGCCCACCACAAATACAATTCCACGTTCACCGACATTCGAACCCGGGTCCGGCGTTATGTAGGACATAGTATCTGAGCTACAAAGGCGGCTAGTGGTAGTAATAATAGTAGTGATGGTGGCAGTATTAGTTGTAATAGTACTGGTAGCAGTAGTAGCAGCAGTAGGCCTATTTGTAGCAATAATGATAATGGTTGTCATGCAACCGAAATGTGGGACTTCAAACATGGCACGCAGGCGGCAGATTGTAAAAGGCGATGAATTTGTTATTTTTTTTTCCTTGAGCACCTCAGCCTTATTGTGCAATTTCCTTATGTTGGAATGATTGTTAAAGTCAATTTAGGATCGCACTTCAAGCGCATGATTCACTGCATGGTGCCATTGTATCGACTCAGCCACAGCATCCAGTTCTGACTGGAGACCTGATTCTCCGCCTTCTGTGATGTTATTCTGCAGCTTCCTCAGATCGATGGCATCTGTTCGCAATTCATGCGCCTGAATCTGCTGCATCCTCAACCAGAAGAACATGCCGCCGTCGATTCCACGACTCACCAAGACGCCATCTATCCGAGGGAGCTACACTCCTCCGGTCACCCGCAGTCTGCTTATTAAAGCCCCTGCGGCTTCGCTGGATATGTGCAGCTCCCGCAGACAGATGTCGCCTATAGGCAGATCCTGGAACCACGTCCGCCATGTCCTCCTGATCGATCTGTAAGCTATTAAGATGATTAATGGAATGAGCTAATGAAGACGAAATGAGTCCGAGGTCCAACGCCGAAAGTTACCCAGCAATTCTGCTTCGAGTGGTTGAGGGAAAACCTCGGAAAAAACAGCAAGCAGATAACTTGTCCCGACCAGGATTTTAACCCGGGCCCTCTGGTTTCACGGTCAGGAAAGCTAACCGAGCTACTCCATAGCGGTGGGCAAGTTCTTAGTTACTTTGGTATGGACCTGCAAGAGAAATGTTGTACCTCTGATCTTGGAAATAAATACTGCGTCGGAGATATACCAGATCCACAAGATTTTCCGTCACCAATAGGTGCAGAAGGACTAATATGTATAATTAATTTAGTAACAGCTGTAATTATACATGCAAATGAAGCGGCGAATAAAGCTGAGGAAAAGAATGAAGTATAGCTATGTTAATAATTACAGATCAGAGCCTGAATAATAGTAATTGTAGTGCCATTACAGGAAGTATAAAATAAAATCAATCCGAAGAAAAAGTATAAAACATTCGTGATAGGAATTAAAAGAATTTAATAAGGAATGTGTGTACAAGATTAATAAAAATATATTATCCTGCATTCTTCTCGAGTGCGCATTAAGGAATAATCATCAGTAGGCTAACAGGTACGCAATGAAAACATAAACAACTCTGAGAAATACACGGAAATGGCTCTATCCAGCTGTTGGCTTCACACTGGATGAAACTATTATTTCATTTCACCTTGTTCTCCGTCGTTAGTCCTTACCAAGTGATTAAAATTCGTAAGCATAGTGAAACAATGAAGTGGTTTCAGGCTAACGGTTTCCGTCTAAATTAAAAGAAATCACATGGTCATTACGGCGAAGTGAGGAGAAGAGACTAGAAGCATTTGAAATGTGGATATGGAGAAGGATGGACCGTGTGAAGTGGACAGACAGAATAAGAAACGAAGCTGTGTTGGAAAGAGTGAGTGAAGAAAGAATGATGCTGAAACTGATCAGGAGAGGAAAAGAAATTGTTTGGGTCACTGGTTGAGAAGGAACTGCCTTGTGAAGGATGCACAGGAAGGAATGGTGAATGGGAGAAGAATTCGTGGCAGAAAAAGATATCAGATGATAGACGACATTAAGATATATGTTCATACTATGTGGAGACAAAGAGTAAGACAGAAAATAGGGGAGACTGGAGAATGCTGAGTTTGCAGTGAAAGACTTGCCCTTGGGCAGAACACTATGAACGAACGAATGAATAATAATAATAATAATAATAATAATAATAATAATAATAATAATAACAATAATAATAATAATAATAATATAGAGGGAGCTCAGTGTCGGTGTCTTAGATAAGTATGTCAACAGTATGGGCTGTAGACGATCCTTCAGGGCAATATTAAACTATCCTTATGACGGAATCGGCAAGTAGTTAAAAACGTTAGAGATGTGAAATTTGAATACAAGATTAAATACATAATTCTTCCGCTAGAGACATTTACCCTTCGGGCTATTCCATATGAAATCGATCAGTAAAAATCCTCGCATTTTTTATACTCTAATTTTTTCCCTATTTATACAAGGTGCTGAGGACAGTGCATTTTCAAAAATATACTATCGAAAGTCAAACGGTTTTCGTACTATTGAGCGACAAATTTAGCGTATTTTAGAAAAACAAGCCTCTTTCAGCGCTCAGAACTCAGGAACCATTTACTGCAGAATATTATACGGGAGCTCATTTTGAAGCTGACATTTGGTAGGTTATGATAAGAAGTAATCCTTATTTTTATTGTATACAGAGAGACAGATAATCTGATTTTACTTACTTTTAGGCTTTTTGCCCATTTGTAAAAATGTAAAAAAATATTGAGAAAAACCTTGCATTATTAAGAGGGATTCGGCATTGTTTGCTTAGTGGCTCGGCAATAAGTTTCGAGGGTATTAAATAAATTATTTTCACACGCCTGGACTTGAACGGCACAGTACCCCATGCACTGGCCGAGAGTTGAAGATAATCGAGCGTTGGGCGTCATTTTACTCCTGTGTTTATGAAAACCTGTGATAAAGCTAGCACAGCCATGCGCTGCTAGACGACACATCACGTGTTTATGTCTCCTGGCCTTGCTTGCCTAGGCTAGCTCTCGCCTCACAGTCAGCTGGTTAGTTCACGCGCGTACTATTTATTTTCTTTATTTGATATTTTCAATACTTTCTTATCAACGTGCCATCAGTAAAAATATATGTTTATTTCTACTTTCAATGCGGAATCTAACTATATATTTTTTAAATATTTTTTTCGGTGGCAAAGGCGTCTTAATAAAAAAAAATCTAAATTTCTCCATTTCCATAAAAAGTAAGAAAAGCTGTTTAGGCCTATATGTCAATATAAACTTTAATTTCTCAGCATCAAAATAAACCATGATTTTGATCATTGGGTGAAAGGGTTTCGGAGCCACAACAGTTTAAAGTTGCTAATTTTATGAAAATACGATAAATTTAAATATTTTTAATTTAAACACTATTGTATTGTATTTATTAACATTGCATGGTATTCATACATTGCTTTACAGCTAGAATATGGAACAAGTCAAGAAACTTAATACTATTATAAAGTCTTAATTTATAGTCACAGTCTAGATGAAATATATACAGACGAGATTTACAATATTGTCTACTAGTACAACACATAGTTTTAGTATCAATTTCATGAAGTGTTATTGAATGTCATGAATTCACCTACAGAATAGAAGGCGTGAGAAATTAGGTACTTCTTTAATTTGGTCCTAAATAATCTTATGTTTTGAGTTTCATTTTTTATATCGATAGGGGGGCTATTAAAAATTTTTACTGCCATATAACGCACTCCTTTTTGATAGCACGATAGACTTGCCGATGGAGTATGAAAGTCATTTTTTTGTCGTGTATTTATGCTATGAACTGTTGAATTAGTTACAAAGTTTTCACGATTACATACGAGGAAGACTATTAATGAAAAGATATACTGACAAGCCATGGGCATTATTTGTAGTTTTTTGAAAATAGTCGTACACGATTCCCTAGATTTGGCACCTACTATTATTCTAATTACTCTTTTTTTGTAATAGAAATCTACTGTTACTATCTGTGGAATTTCCCCAGAATATTATTCCAAAACTCTTTACCGAGTGGAAGTATGCAAAGTATATTGTTTTTAAGGTATTGATATTTACTATCTTTTGCATAGATCTAATAGCAAAACAAGCTGAATGTAGTTTGGGGGTAATTTCTTTAATATGATTTTTCCAATTTAGCACATTATCGATTTTGAAGCCAAGAAATTTGGTTGTCGTTGTTTCTAATAGGGATCTATTATTAATTATTGCGCTAGAAATTTGTGAGGTTGAATTTGCACAGGATTTAAATTGAATTATGTTAGTTTTGTTTTTATTGACTGAGAACCAATCACATATTTTGAAGAGAATTTCCTCTGTTGAAGATTGGAATGTGTTGGAGTTATTGGCTGTAATTACTATACTTGTGTCATCTGCAAATAATATGGGATGACCTACATCTTTTTTTAGGGGGGCCAGATCATTTATAAACACTAGAAAAAGTTGGGGACCTATGAAGTTCTGATGCCTCAAACTTTGCACAAAGCATTGTATGTATGTATTTACACTGCAAGTGAGCAAGCACCCGGTGGCAGTGGTATACACAATATGAACGATACACAAAAAAATAATAAGCAATACACAATAAATTTACAATACACAATACAATTATACAATACACAATACAATTTTATACACAATACAATAAGAATACACAATACAATAAGAATACACAATATAATTTAACACAATAATAATAAAACATAAATAAAATACCTAATTTTACATTACAACCTACATAATTATGTATAGGCCCTACATAAGCTTCTGTAGTCTTCCACTTTATTCTCATCTCACTCACTGTAGTGGCACTATGACGCATTTCACTGACACTTTAGGACACATTTCACTGACACACTATAACACATTTCACTGACACTATAGAACACATTTTATTGACGCTATAAATTATCACTGATCGGAACTGTTCACTGCACTGTAAAACCATAACTTCACTGACTCACCTAGCTTCACTGATACAACAGTTCAAATAAGTCAAATAATTACACCCTTATGCATACTGTACTTACAAACAGAACTACATTTAAGCTAAACATTTCTAGTCTAAGACCCTCTTACACGCTATTTTTAAATAATTTACAATTGAAACCAAGGAAGTAACTCGTCAGGCTAAATAAATACATGTCATCTTAAAAAATTAAATGTTAAATGCCACCTTGTATCGCAGTTCTCTATGTACAAAAAAAGTTTTATTGTATTTAAAAATTGTAAGGTCAATTTTCTCTATATTTCAGTCGATTTGAGATGGAATAGCTCCTTCATTGGTCCATGTATCCCAAATCACAATGAAACACGGAACTATTTTTGTGTCCTTTTAAAGTAATTTCTACGAATTCGGACACCCCTGTTCAGTGAACCTCCTTAAGCCTATCAAAGAATCAGCACCTGCCAGCTTGAAGCACAATTAAAGGCAGAATCTTTATTAAGCTGTGAACTACAGCCTCTCAGCAAATAGGGTCATTCAGCTGTTATTGATGTGTGCAGTTGACCTCGCCGTCTTTCGGCTTCTGCATCCAGCCCGCGTCGCCCCACTTGCTCGGCGGAGCGGCCTAATTCCGTATCAAGATGTAATTAATCGGCTACATAATAAATAACGAATAAAATTATTCACGCCCGCAGCGGGATATGAACTGGTAACTTCAGAAATCAAGTCTCGCGAAGGACGCGTTTTGCAATGCTAACATATGGACCTGTTCAGGACCTCATTCAGTCTCAGTTTACGTTATCTCACATCGTGCTATGCTTCAAGATCCAGGAGTTAGCGAAAAGTGTGTTTTTTCCTATGGTTACTTGCTCCGATAATGCGGATGACGTGAATATGTTAGGAGAAAATCCAGAAACGATTAGGGAAAACACGGAAATTTTACTTCAAGCGACTAAAGCGATAGGTTTGGAAGTAAACTCCGAAAAGACGAAGTATATGATTATGTCTCGTGACCAGAATATTCTACGGAATGGAAATATAAAAATTGGAGGTTTATCCCTCGAAGAGGTGAAAAAATTCAAATATCTTGGAGCAACAGTAACAAATATAAATGACACTCGGGAGGAAGTTAAACGCAGAATAAATATGGGAAATGCCTGTTATTATTCGGTTCAGAAGCTTTTGTCATCCAGTCTGCTGTTAAAAAATCTGAAAGTTAGAATTAATAAAAACAGTTATATTACCGGTTGTTCTGTATGGTTGTGAAACTTGGATTCTCACTTTGAGAGAGGAACAGAGATTAAAGGTGTTTGAGAATAAGGTTCTTAGGAAAATATTTGGGGCTGAAAGAGATGAAGTTACAGGAGAATGGAGAAAGTTACACAACGCAGAGCTGCACGCATTGTATTCTTCACCTGACATAATTAGGAACATTAAATCCTGACGTTTGAAATGAGCAGGGCATGTAGCACGTATGGGCGAATCCAGAAATGCATGTAGAGTGTTAGTTGGGAGGCCGGAGGGGAAAATACCTTTGGGAGTTCGAGACGTAGATGGGAGGATAATATTAAAATGGATTTGAGGGAGGTGGGATATGATGATAGAGACTGGATTAATCTTGCACAGGATAGGGACCGATGACGGCAATGAACCTGCGGGTTCCTTAAAAGCCATTTGTAAGTAAGTAAACTTGCTCCGATATAACTAAAGAATAATCTTTGTGTGATAGAACTTTTAAGATCATTTGCATTCTATAAGCCATAGGTCGGCAACGTAGTACATTTAGAACGTACAATACATGACTTCAGAATCACCTCCACCCTCTAGTTCAACATGCTCCAGTGTTATGCTAATAAGATGAAATCACGAGTGCAATTTAATAAGATTATTCAACGAATAAAATTAAATAACTTGCAAAAGCGAATTATTTACGTAAATTATAATAATTATTATAAACCCAGCAATAAGACATTATTATGTTTCCTTGTAATGAAGTTCAAAAACAAACTGCTATCTAACACGGCATACTAGATACTACTGCCAACTACTCAGAGCGGAAATACGAAACAACAATACTTAACCTCAAAAGTAAGATAAGCTGAAATGTTACATTACCGGAATGAAATCACGAAAGGTTTTTACAGACATATTTTATTTATTACCTGAAATTACAGCTGTTATTGAAAACACTTTCTTACAAAGCATCTTATTAAGAAACACAACTGTCATTGTTGACTTTAATGTGGTTCTTAAACGTTATTGGGCAATATCGCAAATTCATTCTATAAGCTGAATAGTCTAGTAATTTTACGTATTAATTAGAAAGAGTTATCATGGTACCAGAAACTAAAAAAAGTACCATAGGTGCCACAGTAATTAAAATGGACGTTAAAAACAACAGTAGTAGTAATAATATTTATCTATTTATTTATTTATTTATTTATAATATTAATGTGCTAAAGTTACACAACACAGAACTGCACGCATTGTATTCTTCACCTGACATAATTAGGAACATAAAATCGAGACGTTTGAGATGGGCAGGGCATGTAGCACGTATGGGCGAATCCAGAAATGCATATAGAGTGTTAGTTGGGAGACCGGAGGGAAAAAGACCTTTAGGGAGGCCGAGACGTAGATGGGAGGATAATATTAAAATGGATTTGAGGGAGGTGGGGTATGATGATAGAGACTGGATTAATCTTGCACAGGATAGGGACCGCTGGCGGGCTTATGTGAGGGCGGCAATGAACCTTCGGGTTTCTTTAAAGCCATTTGTAAGTAAGTAAGTATAATATTAATGTGCTGGTCAACAACCATGAGCCAATGATAGCCCAGCACAAGTGATACAATAATAATACATAATAAACAGAAGTAAATTTTGAATACAATTAATTTACAATAATAATAATAATAATAATAATAAAATTGGAAATATGTAAGTAAATTAAATTGCAATGTTAATCACTGGATGCATATAAATAAAAATAAAAGTAACAATAATAATAAAATAAAAATAAACATAAACAATCTTGAACGAAGAATATTCCTCTAATCTACGTTATATTATACTATAAGAATAATAGTGATGATCAGGGAAAGGATTTATATGTAAATACATATTTACTTATAAAGCTAATATAATTTATATTTTGCATTATCTTTATGTTTCACAATGTGTAGGGTTGAAAAATCCTACTTTTATTTTCCATATTTTTCCATATTTTAGAGTTTAGTACATATTTTCGTTAATTTCCATATATTTTCCATATTTCATATAAAACAGTCCATATTATATTAGGTTTAACAATAAAACAAAACAAAATTCCATTAACTTTTAAAAATACATTTCAACAATAGAGATTTAAACACATGTTCAGTAATCCCTTTAACATCAGAGTTATTTGAAAATTAGCAGTCCTATCAACAATGGGAAAGTAAGTTACAAAACTGTATTAATTTAATTTAAAATTTTTAACAGACTTCAGTTGTGCAGCTCAACAGTTAAATGCCAGTCAGAGTACACATAGGTTCAGTTTTGTAAATCATACTATAAAGACGGTAAATATGCCAAAAGTACGTCATTCAGTCAATTTAAAATCAAAACTAACAAGTTACATTTCAGAATTTAAAGAAGATGGTTTATCAACTGACAATAAAATATTATTTTGTAATTTGTGTCAGTGTGCAGTATCATCTACACAAAAGTTCCTGGTGCAACAACACATTACAACTAGTAAACATCAGGCCAACAAACAACTAAATTCCAAGCAGAGACAATTGTTTTTAACACAACCAACAACATCGAATGTAAGATCTGAGTTTAACATCGACCTGTGCCGTTCTCTCATCTCTGCTGATATTCCTCTCTACAAACTAAAGAATAAGGTCTTCAGGGAATTCCTTGAAAAATATACTCAACATACAATCCCGGATGAGTCAACACTTAGGAAGACGTATGCTCCATCCATCTACGATGAGACAATACAGAAGATAAGAGATGAAATTAAAGATAGTTCAATTTGGGTTTCCATTGATGAGACTCCCGACAAAGAAGGTAGACTTGTTGGTAATGTAGTTATCGGTTTGTTAAGTGAACAATATTCTGAACGAATTCTTTTACATTGTGATGTTCTAGAAAAGTGCAATAACAAAACTATAGTTAAACTGTTCAACGAAGCTATGGGTATCCTGTGGCCAAAGGGTATTATGTACGATAATGTGTTATTCTTTATTAGCGATGCTGTCCCTTATATGGTCAAAGCTGGACAAGCATTATCTGTTGTATATCCTAAATTGACTCATTTTACTTGTGTGGCGCATGCATTTCATCGTGTGGCAGAAGTGGTCAGAGACAATTTCCCTAAAGTAGATTTGTTGATTTCATCAGTGAAAAAAGTATTTCTCAAAGCTCCCAGTAGAGTTAACGTGTTGAAAGAAATGTACCCTGAAATTCCATTGCCACCAAAGCCAATTTTAACTAGATGGGGTACATGGCTAGAAGCAGTTGAATATTATGCCGAACATATAGACTCTATTAACAATGTTCTCCTTGCATTGGACTCTGAAGATGCAGTCTCAATTGATACTGCGAAAACAGTTACCTGTGACATAAGTGTGAAGAATGACTTAGCTCACATTCAGCATACATTTTCATGCATCATAAAAACGCTCAAAAGTCTCCAAAATAGGCACCTTTCACTATCTGAAAGTTTTGAAATTATAAATAGTACTGTGGAACAACTGAATCGTGGTAGAGGTAAAGTTGCAGATGCAGTAAGAGCTAAGGTGGACACTGTACTTTCAAAAAACCCTGGATATGAAGAACTACAAAAGGTTATTGCTGTGATGAGTGGTGAATCAACAGTGAAGATTAACTTGGACTTATCCCCAGCAGACATTGTGAAATTGAATTATGTACCAGTTACTTCTTGTGACGTCGAACGCTCTTTTAGTCAGTATAAATCTATCCTCAGAGACAATAGAAGAAGATTCACTTTTCAGCACTTGAAAGAAATGTTTGTAACCTATTGTTATGGTAACAGACAATAAAAATTGTGTTTTGTTGAAACTACATTGGAAGATAAGGTACGTCCATTATATTTTTTGTTTAGTTTGATTAAAATGTACCAATATTTAACGTACATAGTCATTTTTTTATAATTTTAAGTCCATATTTAATTCCATATTTTGGTAAAAATCCATATTTAATTCCGTATTTTGGTAAAAATAACTACATATATATTTACATATTTCATATATTTTTAGTCCATATAAATCCGTTCCCTGGTGATGATACAATGATAATTAAGTATAATTTCTGAAAGACTACATTAAATGATAAGTCATTGCCAAGAGCAAACTAAGTCTGTACATTGAAAGGATCGAATTCGCAGTTGGCATTTTTAATGCGTCTGGAGACTGGTGAAAGAAATTTTGAACTTCTATTATAGAACCGTTTGTAGGTTCTCATATCTTTCGTTGGAATACTTAAGGTAATATTGTTTAAGGAGAAGTCACAGCATACATCACCTTTAAGGGGAGAGGATGGTAATTTTTGGTGAAAAATGAGTATATTTTCAAAAAACAAAAAAATTCTTTAAAATACACTGTGATATGTGTGGAATGCATAGCATAACATTTTGTGGGTATTTGTGCCCTTATCGGATGTTGAGTCGCCATTTTTAAACTTCCTGCGTTATGGATTTTTAAATCACTCGCCCACTTTTATTGTTGTTTCCGGTAAATTAAATTTTCAAAGAAAAAAATTTTTTCTTTAAAATACCCTTTGATATGTGTGGAATGCATTGCATAACATTTTGTATGTATTTTTGTCCTTATCGGATGTTGAGACGTCATTTTTAAACTTCCTGCGCTATGGAATTTTAAATCACACGCCCGCTTTTATCGGTTTCCAGTAACTTCATTTTTTTGCTACATTGCCAGACAAAAATGGATATAATTTCTGAACTATTAAAGATACATGCATTAAATTTAGAACACATATTCTTTAGACTATTAGGAAACCTTTCTCTGTAACAGAATTTTGTTAATTGATTTCATTTTAAAAATACGTCCGTTTCTTTGCAAGAAAGGAAATCAGGAAATTGTTATTAAATTTTAATTGTTTATTTTACAAATGTAGGGACTAATATCACAATTCTGTTACAGACAGTTTGTAGAACATGCTTTTGCAAATACATTGCAAAACACTGTTTGAATCTATCTTTAAAAACGGTTTAGATATATCAGTTTTAGTACAATCCTGCATTGGGTATATTTTTTTTCAAAGTTGGGCCCCCTAATAATTTTTTTCAAAATATTTTTATTTGGTTGAGTTGCCACAGCTATGAGCTCTCTACATAGAAAAAATTAATATTTTACACCAAATAGGAAAAAAGGTTTAAAAAATACCATCCTCTCCCCTTAAGGACCTTACAAAAGAAAAGATAATCTAGCTCATGGCGTCTAGCACAAAGGTTTTGACAATTAAAATATTCGCATTTTCTCTCGTAAATATAATAATAACTAGTGGTCTGTGCAGCAAATGCTGCTGCAAACTAAGTTCGTTAGACGTTCAAATAAACATTTTTCAGATTTATTTTCAATGAAGAATACTTGTCTTTTTGATAGTTATTTGCTTCCATAATAATGAAACATACTCCCTCTGAATGGATTTTTTAGGCCAAATACTATTTCTTGAACCTATCCAACTTCAGTTTTTGAGTTTCAACGCGAAAACGCAAGTATCAATGACAGGACGATAGCAGTAGCTATTTCAGGTCATTGTGGATTGTACGCAAAAGTTAAAAAAAATGTCAGGTTTGCTAAGCTTTCGAACAATAGCATTTTCGTATAGCTGCTGCATGTAGAACTTAAAATGTAGAGCGTTAAATCATTTCATCCTACTAAGAGATCCTGCTGAAATTATCTGGAGACTACAAAATTTTCTAGACCTCTTATTTTATCAGTAAGTAATACCTTTTTATCTTTCCTTAGGAACTGTAATTTTTGCGCTCTCTCGAGCCAATACTGAAGACAATGACACATATCAGTATCTACACTACACCGCCATTAAGTATATGAAAATGACCCAACCCCACTGGGTTAATAAGTATAAAAATATTTGATTTTTAATAACAATATCATTATCTTACTTAAGTTTTGTAGTTATATATAGCAGCCACTCAGTAATAGAAATGAAGATCTAAATTAAGATGTTCTCTACATTTACTTACATAACTTCAAAACGTTTCACTTTCATATCATCAATATAGCATCAATATTATGTACAATTAATGAAAAATAGATGCATCATGATATTAACTATAATAATATTTAATTTCTAATGGTAACAATGTCATCAAACCACCTCAAGTTTCATAGATTTGAATATCCAATACACAGCTGTACTCAGAAAATTGTACACTGCAGAATCAGTTTTTAATAACAAATTGAATTGAGCTCTAAATATGTCGGCAATCCTGCAGGTCATGGCCTTCGTGTAATAGCCTATTGTTTATTGTAGTGTGTGTTTTGTTCTGAAACTGAATCGAGTCGGCCGTGATTCAATAAAATTAGTTCTCAAAACTGACAACAGATGGATTTTGGAAAATAGGAAAATTATGTAGGAAAATTGACATTTCACTGAAAACTACTATTTTTGCGAAAAACTTTGGATGCCAGGCATGAAAATGAGGGGTCACTCATTAAAATCCGTTCAGCCGTTTTCCCGTAATTTCCATTACCAGTTCAAATTATATATAGATAATAATAATAATAATAATAATAATAATAATAAACAAATTTATAACGATAAACTTTAAAACCGAATATGTTATAACTTTGTTGATTTGAATACCTAAAAAATTATTAAAAAATGAAATTAATATGTCAACGAGAAATTTCCACCTCTATATTTTTTAATCAATTCTAACAATGTAAAAGGATTTCTTTTCTTGGGCTTGTTCTTAGTGTTCTGTGTGGAAATCGAAATAAATACGTGAACAAGAAAGCTAAAAGTGAACGTTAAGTAAACGTACAGGGGTAGATATGTGTATCCAGTTTTATTCTTTCAACAAGAATTCTTCATTCAGATTGGTGACTGCATTTTATAGTACTCGCAATACAATTGTATGGACAATTGAGCAATCACAGGTTCTGAGATGTGACATTTTCACAGAGAGGCCATAAAAATGTAAATGTAGCAGTTTTATAAGGAACGCACGTGATGCCAGCAATGACACGTTTGGACTGCGTTGGAAGAGTCCACGTGTAGACTCCAAGTGGCTCCATGTGGTGTGACTTTCACTGCTCAGTTCGTACTCTCTTTACCACTTTCACGGGACGGAACACACTTATCTTAAGCATCGTGGATCTCCGGTAGATCATTAAGAGTGCGAACTGTCATTGTTAGAACTCATTTTCAACACCCGGCGTTGACTGGAACGATATTTATGACGGTGAAGCTACTTATATACGTCTTATTTTTCTTCCAGTTCAATACTTTACAAGAAAACTTGTCAAAGATTGATCACTATTGAGAAAGATTTCTCAAAGACTGTTTCATATTACTAAAGATTTCACAAGATTGTAAAACGTGCTTCAAGATCCTTATAACCTATTACAATACAGAGTGCACGGTAAGTAGTGTAATTTATTTCAAGTGACTATCCTTTGATTGAGATGTTATAAATAAAAAAGTTTAATACAATTCTGCTGGTTTTTGCTTTGTTTCCAAGATAAACATTGTTTTATATGAAACATTTCACAGCGTGTTTTGGGAAAGTCATTCATTTGGATGCACTTATGCAATATGGAACCAAGTCCAAAATACAGCTTTTGAGCTACAGCTGTTTTAGCAAATCGTTACAAATAAAATTCTACATCAATACTATTACGAAAGTAATTATTGCATTATTAACATTCCGAAATGCTCTTTCAGATCAATGGTGTAGCTCGCATCAGTATTTGACTCACACAGAGTAGAAGGGAAACATTGGAGTTGGTTCCATATTGCTTATTGCAAAAATGGGTATTGGCACTTGGTTCCTACTTGTGTGATTCAAATGAGAGAGAGATGAGGCAACATTCTAGTTCAAATCCATGTTTAACACTTTATTATTGGAAAACTAAACATCCGAGACACTAATTGTGGGATTGCAAATAAAATTTAAAAAAAAATATATTCCTTAGTATTTATTCATACACTGACATCATTCCAAGGTGAAGTCAAGGGGACCATTGATTCCATCAACATCATCCTGTCCACACCTGTGGAGTAACGGCTAGCGCGTCTGGCCGCGAAACCAGGTGACCCAGGTTCGATTCCCGATCGGGACAAGTTACCTGGTTGAGGTTTTTCCGGGGTTTTCCCTCAACCCAATATGAACAAATGCTGGATAACTTTCGGTGTTGCATCCTGGGCTCATTTCACCGGCATAATCACCTTCATCTCATTCAGACGCTAAATAACCTAAATGTTGATAAAGCGTCGTAAAATAACCTACTAAAAAAATTCATTGGATTTTCTTCTGCAGTTACATATTTCATACCTAAACATCTTCGGTTCTACAACTTTCTTTGATACATTAACATTATTCTTGTTGCTATAATATAATATAATATAATATAATATAATATAATATAATATAATATAATATAATATAATATCACTCTTATTAGCAAAAAATTGTATTCAAACTCCCATATTTACACAAAACAAACATGGGAACTGACAGCTTGGAGTTGGTTCTAAATTGCAAAACACTGCACTATGGATTCTGTTTTTGGTGGTTGGTTCAGATTTCTCTATAGGGCAGCACGTTACAGATAGGAGTTGGTTCTATTTTGTATAAGAAACTATAGACATTAAGACATATTTTGCAATAGAAATCCAGATATTCATAAAATGGTGGTTGGTTCCATATTGCGTAAGTGCATCCATTTAATTCCCAATATACTCAGTCAATTTAAAAGAGTAGTGTATTTTGAATATAATTTCTGCACATCTAAAGGACAAAACTAAAATTCTTTCAATCATTTATAATGACTATTACACTTTTACTACGTCATACTACTTTTGATGTCCACACCTGTGGAGTAACGGTCAGCGCGTCTGGCCGCGAAACCAGGTGGCCCCGGTTCGAATCCGGTTGAGGAAAGTTACCTGGTTGAGGTTTTATCCGGGGTTTTCCCTCAACCCAATACGAGCAAATGCTGGGTAACTTTCGGTGCTGGACCCCGACTCATTTCACCGGCATTATCACCTTCATTTCATTTCATTCAGACGCTAAATAACCTAGATGTTGATACAGCGTCGTAAATAACCCAATACAATAAAAATAAAAAATACTACTTTTGACCAGTAAAAAGGTACGAAAGGACGTCTTTCAATCAATTATGGCTGCTTATCGCACAATTTTATCGCTTTTCTAGAATTTGATTAATTTTATCGTTTCCCTAGCATTTGTTTGTTTGTGTGCCAACATTTCAAACTGAAATTTCTTTCGGTACTGTAAAACATGCTGTACGATCGACATTTTTTTCCCGCATAGATAGTCGACTGAAAATGGCGGCTTCGTTCAAACATTTTGGTGGTGAAATAGAATTTTAGTAAGTCAATTAATATTTATTATATTGTATTAGAGTACTTTATTTCTTCTAATCTTTATATACGTTCTTCTGTTTTTATCATATCCCTACCATTAATTGTTTCTTTGTTTGCCAACATTTCAAACTGCAAATTCTTTACGGTACTATAAAACATGCTTTGCGATCGTCGTTTGTTTACAGCATAGACAGTCAACTGAAAATGGCGGCTCCGTTGAAACGTTTTGGTGAAGCTAACATTAGTGAAATGGAATTTCAGTAAGTCAATTAATATTTTATTGTATTGGAGTACTTTGTTACTTCTAATCTTTATATACTTTCTTCTAATCGTGTAATAGTCAATTAAATCCCACTCGAGTTTTGATTTTCTCTAGATAAATCAAATCCTCTAATACACTGCTCTCTTAAATTGACTGACCATATTGGGAATTAAATCAATCGCTTTTTCAATACACGCTATGGAATGTTCTATATAAAACAATTCTTATTTCGAAAAGGAAGCAAACACGAGCAAAATAATTTATTTCTTCTAATCTTTATATACTTTCTTCTAATCCTGTAATAGTCAATTATATCCCACTCGAGTTTTGATTTTCTCTAGATAAATCAAAACCTCTAATACACTGCTCTTTTAAATTGACTGACCATATTGGGAATTAAATGAATGGCTTTTTCAAAACACGCTATGGAATGTTCTATATAAAACAATTCTTATTTCGAAAAGGAAGCAAACACGAGCAAAATAATTATTGTATTTAACTTTTTTTGTTTGAAATGTCTCAAAGAATAACCCCATGAAATTAATGACACTATATATAATGTTTAGCAACAATGCAGTTTCTTCAATAAAGTTGCTGTATTCTTGCTTAGCTCCATGCAAATACTGTCTTTATGCTAAGGAAGTATTTGCATATGATGCATTTCATAGCTGTGATTTCCCTTTTATAAAAGAAAATACTGCATTTTCAGTAAGTAGATCAATTAGAACTCACCGAGCTGAGAAATTTGATATACATAACGTAATATTCATTTTTCCTGCGTTTTTGTTTATGAGGATGAGTGTAGTGTTGTTATTAATAAACACTGATGTTATAATTAAGTTAGATTTATTGATTGTAGACGAGAATATCTTAAAACACCGCAACAATCTACATGGCTATAAATATAAAAACAGTGCTAACAGATTCGTAAATCTGAAAGCTGAGCTCGAAATGCGTGTTTACAAGACAACGCAAGAGTCAGGTGTTACCATTTCTTAGCAAGGATGAAAAAAGAAACGCTAGACCACACAAGGCGAGTGCTGTAGCTGGAGTCCTCACAAGCCAGAGGCCAGGGAGTCAAGTACTGCCCGCGGCTAGAGACGCGGTGTGCATCCGAAGGCCGGTTGCGTGGGAGGTGACCACCTACAAATTAGCACGAGGACCGTGTGGGCGAAATTACATAGCAGAAGCCTATTCTCTATCCTCTGCGAAGGGTTAAGGTGATCAAGAAACTGCGCAACCTGTTGTGCCACTTTTTTACGCAGTTCGCTTTATTATGCAGCGACAGTCTTAAAAGCAAGTGACAGTTTGTGGGTATCTCACACACGTTATCCTCCGTCTAACATCGATTTTGATGTCCCTACATTGAAATTAAATTAAGAAGATGGTATTTAATCGTGCTGAAGTATTATGCCTGCAGCGATGGAGTGTATAGTGACGCGCCCATCTGCCGGCATTTGTTATTAAAGTCGCACCTTGGCTACGTTATTGTACCTATGAAACGCTATAGCTATAGCATGGAAACAGAAACTGAGTTAGAGAAAGTGACGAAAGAAAAAAAAGACAACTGAAAGACGAAATTTAGTTAGAAATTGTATGGAGAAAAGATTAGAATTTATAAAACAGTTATATTACCCGTTGTTCTTTATGGTTGTGAAACTTGGACTCTCACTTTGAGAGAGGAACATAGGTTAAGGGTGTTTGAGAATAAGATGCTTAGGAAAATATTTCGGACTAAAAGGGATGAAGTTACAGGAGAATGGAGAAAGTTACACAATGCATAACGTCACGCATTATATTCTTCACCTGACATAATTAGAAACATTAAATCCAGACGTTTGAGATGGGCAGGACATGTAGCACGTATGGGCGAATCAAGAAATGTTTGTTATTAATCGGAATATAATTTGGTTAATAGGATAGAATTGTATAACTCGGAAGTTTGAATTATACGCATATAGAGTGTTACTTGGGAGGCCGGAGGGAAAAAGACCTTTGGGAAGGCCGAGACGTAGATGGGAAGATAATATTAAAATGGATTTGAGGGAGGTGGGATATGATGATAGAGACTGGATTGATCTTGCTCAGGATAGGGACCTATGACGGGCTTATGTGAGGGCGGCAATGAACCTTCGGATGCCTTAAAAGCCAGTAAGTAAGTAAGTATGGAGAAAAGATTATAAAACATTTACATTACGAGTTGTTCTGTATGGTTGTGAAACTTGGACTCTCACTTTGAAAGAGAAACAGAGGTTAAGAGTGTTTGAAGATAAGATGCTTAGGAAAATATTTGGGGATAAGGGAGATGAAGTTACAGGAGAATGGAGAAAGTTACACAACGCAGAACTGCATGCATTGTATTCTTCACCTGTCATAACTAGGAACATTAAATCCAGACGTTTGAGATGGGCAGGGCATGTAGCACGTATGGGAGAATCCAGAAATGCATATAGAATGTTACTTGGGAGACCTAAGAGGAAAAGACCTTTGGGGAGGCCAAGATTAGATGGGAGGATAATATTAAAATGGATTTGAGGGAGTTGGGATATGATGGTAGGGACTGGAATAATCTTGCTCAAGATAGGGACCGATGGCGGGCTTATGTGAGGGCGGTAATGAAACTCCGGGTTCTCTAAAAGAAATTTATAAGTAAGTAAGTAAGTAAGTAAGTAATGGGAAAATATTAGGAAAGGAATTTTGGTTCCCTAATTTCTATTGAATGATGTCTAATCTATGTTTTAAAATAGAATTACATTTATGACATTAATAAAAATATTTCATTCCATTACATTGTACCTAGTAAGTTTGTATTATTTAACTTGAAAAGTTTCTCTGCATATCATTTGAGAGAAATTGTCACTGACTGGGAGCATAACTTGCCTCGTAATGGAGGTTGCGTCGATGCCACACGCGATTCATTGGTAGCTTCATTTTATTCATTCATGACCCAAATTACATACTGTACGTTAACTTTACCGGGAAACACGTTTGAGATCTCAGAGCTTGGTTTGAAGGATGAACTACAACTGGGTTGTAAAAATGCGGAAGTTTATCATAAGCTAATTTAAGGACGTCTGACTCGGAATTTGCGTACACGAAAACCCTAAAGACGGTGCTTTATATGCCATGGACAAGCGTAAACAAACGGTTTCTGTAATGTAAAGCAGAACACCTCATTCTCTGATGTTCCGAGATGGGAATCCCTTCAAAATATCATCTTTATTGTAGTGTTTCTTTTGTTGAGCTGAATCATATGGCGAAAAGGAAATTTTCCATCCTTTCGGAAATACTGTATGTATCTCCAGCATCAGATGTAGGAGAAGCCCGTCACATGGATTGCAACGCCTGCTTTTGTAATGTGGAATAGTTTCAATGACAGTCAAGTTACATGTTGTCCAATCCCCCCTGACGTTGGGTGTAATGCCCCCCCCCCCATCTATCTGCTCCGCTCGATGAGTCCATTGTACAGGAACATCATTTTATTTTTACTAATATTTCTAATATTAACCTGGCTATACCTTTGGATCAACGGTTGATAACAGTTTGCTACCCCCTTCCACGACTGGAGTTCGATGATACTGGCATAATATACAAATAAATCACTTTATTAGGTATAGGAGGGAAGAAAAGTAGTTCACCCATTTACATAAACTAGGAAATATCACGCTTTTGAGTTTGATAATTTTCATTAGGTTTTTGTTTAATCAAAATACAGTACAGTATTAACAATGAGTGTTTTTACTCACGAACTGAGCTGTCCATGCGGACGTATTCATTATGCAGTGTATATTATACTGTCTACAGCACATTAGCGTACACTATAGGGAATATAGTTAAATTGGTAAATAATCATAATATGGATATTTAAACCCATTTTTTAAAATGGTGGCCGTTCATTTCGATAGAGGATTCAGTTCTTTTGAGCATATTATCGCACTATAGACTACTGCATCTAATTCCAATATTACCAGTTTCGTCCTTCGTACTAGTAACTCATGTTGAAATAATTCTGTACCTACTCTATAAAAGAGTACCTTACGTACTGTAAATTCAATCTTCACTTCTTCTCGATCCGAAAAGATAAAATTATTCAGACATGCTATCTACTGTCCGTCCAAGTAGTTTTGTCACAGGGACGTAGAAAGGGGAGAGATCACGTGACACTTAATTACTTAACGAGTCCCTTTTATTTAAGTTATTTTAAACAATTGTATAATATTACGTAGACGTCCAATTCTTAACATAATTTAATGTGTTCAGAAAAGAGCTAAGACAGCCCAGCCACTAGCCTTTATAGAGGAGCGAGCAGAAGCAGTGAGGGAAATCGGGATGCGACGTAGGCAAACGGACGACAGTACTTGTGCGAAAATATGATTCAATATTGAAAGCTTTTTCGTTACTGGAAAACGTAAAAATATTTCTGGAACGTACCTTACTCACTAACCCAGTACTGCTTATTATATGCGGTCTCGGTTCTATGTGGAGGACAGTTGGAACTTCATTAGTAGAAAGGATGGGAGTGAAGTACATTCAAAAACTCAGGTACAATAAAAATTGAAGTAAAAATAAAATGATGTCCCTGTACTACTTTGGATGGAATGGTATGCTTGCCCTACGGGCCCCCATACTACGGATCCCTCTACGCGCCGAACTCCACTACAGCCTTCATGATCCCTTTACCTTCCTACGTAGGCCTCACCGCTGTCCCCCGAGTCACCATGAGCCCAGTGAAGAGCCCACGGTGCATAGCGCTACCACCAACAACGAATGACCACATTTCCACCTAGGAAAGAAACGGAGATGATGATGAAAGATGGGAAGTGTAATTGAAATGCATCCGAGGTACAACCCCGAAAGTTACCCAGCAATTCTGCTTCAATTGGTTGAAGGAAAACCTCGAAACAAATCCTCAACCAGGCAACTAGCCACAACCAGAATTTGAACCCGGGCCCGCTCTTTTCACGGTCAGATGTGCTGACCGTTAGTCCACAGCGGTGGACCAATGCCCCCCCTGGCATTGGGTGTCGTAGTATTTTAAATTTTCTTGAAAGATCATTTTCCGTGGAAATATTGGTTGCCGTGCATTATCATCCATTTTAATCAAAATCCTTATTTAAACATACAACTAAACTTCTGTCTGTAATTTTGTTATACAGGGACATCATTTTATTTTTACTTCAATTTTTATTGTACCTGAGTTTTTGAATGTACTTCACTCCCACCCCTTCTACTAATGAAGTTCCAACTCCACACAGAACCAAGACCGCAGAAAGTAAGCAGTACTGAGTTACTGAGTATAGAACGTTCCAGAAATATGTTCGCGTTTTCCAGTGACGAAAGAGCTTTCAATATTGAATCATATTTTCGCACAGGTACTGTCCGTTTGCCTACGTCGCATTCCGATTTCCCCCACCTGCTTTTGCTCGCCCCTCTGTAATAGCTGGGCTGTCTTAGCTCTTTTCTGAAAACATTAATTTCTCTTAGGAATTGGACGTTTACGTAATATTATACAGCTGTTTAATTTAACTTAAATAAAAGGGCCCGTTAAGTAATTAACTGTCACGTGATTTCCTCCCTTTCTACAATTCTGCGGCATAACCACTTGGACGGACAGTAGATAGCATGTCTGAGTAATTTTATATTTTCGGGTCGGGCAGAAGTGAAGATTGAATTTACAGTACATAGAGTAGGTACAGAATTATTTCAACATGAGTTACTAGTACGAAGGACGAAACTGGCAATTGGAATTAGATGCAATAGTCTATAGTGCGATAATATCCACAAAAGAACTGAAGCCTGTATCGAAATGAACGGCCACCATTTTCAGAATTGTGTTTAAATATTCATATTATGATTATTTTTTCAATTTAACTTCTTTCTCTATATTGTACGCTAATGTGCTGTAGACAATATAATATACACCGCATAATGAATACTTTCGCATGGATAACTCACTTCGTGAGTAAAAACACTTATTCTTAATATAGTACTGTACTTTGATTAAAGAAAAACCTAATGAAAATTATCAAACTCAAAATCGCGATATTTCCTAGTTTACGTAGATGGATCAACTACTTTTCTTCCTTCCTATACCTAGTAGAGTGATTTGTATTTTACGCCAGTATCATCGAACTCCAGTCTTGGAGGGGGGAGCAAGCGGTGTTTTCGGTTCTCTAAAGGTATAGACAGGTTAATATTAAAAATGTTAGTAAAAATAAAATGATGTCCCTGTATAAGTCAAAGCCGTTTTCTATTTCTTATTACCCCCTTTTCAAGTGACTTGTTATTGCTTAAAAATCGTGTAATAAGAAGGAAGTTAGTATAAAAATAAACTTTTTCCTTCTTGTCATTCTGTCTACCATTTTTATCGCACATTACTTTCACAGTATCTTCTTGTGTTTTAAAACGAACACTATAGAAAAACGAATTTACAAAATCAGTGGCTTTGGTCTATATCATTGTCACCCCTACATATTATTATGTATACTTATGATCAGTAGGTGCCGCCTTCAGAAGATTATTTTTATTGGAGACAACTCCATACACATGATCTTACAGCTCATTATAACAAGGACTTCACTGTTCACAGTTTGAGCTTTCAGTCTGTTTGTCTCATCTGTCCGCAGGTTTACATTAGCTCATCTGTAGCTTTACTGACCGAAATACACATCAAATTCCATAACCTTAAAAAAATTTGGGGCAGTGGCTTTGAGAAATAATGTCGTTTATTGGTCATATTTAAACATTTTGTTTAATCAGCCTTTTAAAATTCTTTTGAAAAAAGAAAATTCAGCATTATTGCATCTTCTTTTCACCTGCTATCAAAACACCAACACTTCAACCAATAAGGAAATAAGGAAGATAAAAATGGATACAGAGTAGAAGGCTCACAGCAGTGGTTTGAGAGAGACTAACTTTAATGGTTAAAGAGAAATCTGATTCTAGTGGTTGGAGAGAAAGGGACTCCATTGATTGTGCTGAAAATCTGACTGCAATAGGTGGAGAGGAAGTCCGCCTCCAAGGGCTGGAGAGAAAGTTTGACTTCATTAATTCGAAAGAACTGGCTATAATGACTACAGAGAGACTTTAGTGGTTGAAAAGAAAGTCCGATTCTAATGGTTGGAAAAAATAGTCTTACTCCAATGGTTGGAGAAATTTGCTTCATTGGCTCCAATGGTTCGAGAGAAAGTCTTGGTTTCATTGCTTGTAGAGACTGACGCCAGCTATTAAAGAGGGATTGAATCAATTGTTTGGAAAAAGGTTGACTTCATTGGTTACAAAGATTGACTCCTATGGCTGTCTCAATTGGTTTTGATTCAAGTAACTGAAGAGAGGCTAGTTCCAATTGTTGAAGAGTGTCTTCCATAGTTGGAAACATAGTTTGATTACAATATTATTACAGATGAAGTCGAAGTCCAATGATTTGAGAGACTAATTTCAATTATTGAAGACTCCAATTTTATTGTTGAAGTTTTTTGTCTGCATTTGAACATACTAACTCCAATTGTTGAAGGGTCTGTCTCCCATAGTTGGAAAGAGAGTTTGACTCAAATCATTACAAGGACGTCGGACCTCATTGATTCGACAGACTGATCCCAATTGTTGAAGGGTCTTTCCCATAGTCGTGGAGAGGGTTTGAAATTCCAGTTTCCATGTAAAAATTGGAGCCAATGATTAGACAGACTGACTCCAATTGTTGAAAGGTCTCTCCCATAGTCGTGGAGAGATTTTGGCTCCAATTTTTACGGGGAAACTCGAATTTCTATATTTGAATAGACCGACTCTAATCTGTTGATCAGTCTGTCCCCCATAATTGTGGAGAGAGCTTGGCTGCAAATATAACAAGAAGACTCTGACTCCAATGATTGGAGACGAACTGATACCAATGACTAAAGGAACGGTACTCAAAATGGTTGGAAAAGATCTCTATTGGTATGGTATGGAGATTGGGAAATGTTCATGCTCGTTTGGGTCAATCATATCAGCCCATTATGCTTATTTAAAATTTCCACATAGGCGGAAAATGGCTGATAAATTTTACTTGGAATTCTCACCCAAGAATTCCAGTTTGAATCTCCTTCCGAAACTAGCTATGTTAATCATTTTTATCGCCCTTAAATTTCAACTCCTGCCGGTCCAGTGATTCACTAAACCAGAGATGATCACTTACTTATTTGTGTAATTAAAAATAAGAGCACGAAATGTTTCTTCAGGATGTTCTAATATAATTTGTATTTGTTAGATCCCTTTTCAATATTTGTGGTAACCCACGTATTTGTCAGTCAATAGGAAAGGAACGCATTACATGGCTCAATAAAGATTTTACGGGTCCGGAAATTAGAACGCACAGTCTAATGTAATATTCCATTACCAGCGGATTGCGAAAGAATGTGTAGGAGCAATAGCAAACATTCCCTCCCACCCACAGCTGAACTCCACGTGTCGAATGCCAAATGGAAATGACATTTTTATTCGATGGTCCGTGTCGTTAATTTCCTGCGACTCTTACTTTCACAAAATTAGAGGTTACCTACAATAACACTGAGAAGTTATCTCCATTCCGGCTGTCACAACAAAATATTTTGTAATATGATTAGTGTTTACGCGTAGCTCTAACGATAGCGACCTGGCGGAAAAAACATCGTTTTACTCCTGGCATGAAATTTCTAGCATTTGAATTCGATTTACCTGGGTATTCAGTACCGGCAGTTTATAATATTTATTGACAAATACTGGACATTTCTACAGGGTGATTCTTTATTGAACCAAACCAAATATCTTAGTTAAAATTCAGAAACAAGTGAAGGCAAAAGGGTAAAATTCACACGAGACTTACCTCGGCTCATGTGAAACAAGCACACATCACATCGGGTTCTGGTAGTGACCGTCGTTCTCCACTACGTACCTATCTAAGCGTTACTTCGGCGCAGAGACTACAACGTGTTCATAATATGTGCGTCCGTTTCGTCTGCAATATTCGCCGGGCTGATCACGTAACACCATCTCTCGAAATGTTGTCCTGGCTCCGTCTAGAAGATCGTAGGAAAATCCACTGTCTTTCCCTTCTCTTTCACATATTGCATTTCTCCACTCCTGTCTATCTTGCGTCTCGTTTTCAAAATTTATCCACCCGTCATAACCTAGACACACGATCACAACACTCCACAATATTATCCATTCCCTCCCACCGAACATCCTCATATTCATCTTCTTTCACTGTGGCTGTTCCTCGGCTTTGGAATTCCCTACCGAGTAATGTCAGGGACTGTCAGACATCAAACTAATTTAAGAATAGGCTAACGAAATATTTTTATAACAATTCTTGTTAACAATAATAGCTGTTTCAGGTTTCTCAGTGTTTAATGGTTATATATATCACAGATAAATAATTAAATTATTTCATTATTATTATTATTATTATTATTATTATTATTATTATTATTATTATTATTATTATTATTTGGACACGGCGCGGCGCTTCATGATTTCTTTTACGTGTGCCAACATTACACCACCAATATTCCTGATTTCCCCACAGATGTCCTCCAGCTGTTCTAGACTTCTGAGCCTGTCAAACCCTATCCTTAAAATAGCCACACAAGAAGAAATCAGACCTGGTAAGATCGGGCGAACGTGGTGGCCACACCAGCAGAAATGATTCGTTTGTTAAAATGACTAGATATTGTTTTCACTGACTTTTCGGATGTTATGTCAGTTTCATGTGATCAAGTTGGTCCACAAATTCTGAGGATATCTTGTATGCAATATTGACAACCGTATTTTGGAAAAAAATAAGCACTACAGTACTTAAATCAGGTATGGCGGACTATACTCCCACTTTCACTGGGTGTAATTAGGATTCGTGTATTTCATATTGCTGCCTTCCAAAATTCATTCTGAAGTACCGTTGGACTTCAAGGAAAGATAGATAATTTTTACTGTCATGAGCATTTGAAAAATGCTATAGACAAAAGCCCTACACATTATACATACAGGGTGACAGTGAAATAACCCTGCAGGGAGGATGTGGATGATTTATATTTCTTTAAGTTACGATACATTTTTGTCATTGTTAATCTTACCCGTTTCTTTAGATACGCTTTTTTTTACTTCTAAATTGAATTTAACGACCTTTTAGCGACATTTAACATCTTATTTGCCGAATTTGAAAGGACAATTGTTGGCAACACTGGAATCAGGATTGCTGTTCCACCGTTCGCGGGTGCTCGATTACACTGGCCTCTAGCGTTTGAAAGTGGAATTATACGCTAATGGAGCGCATGCGCGCAGGAAAACAGACCAGTAAAATTCGCTCAAGGTACATTCTTTATAATTCCTAAATATTTTAAAAGAACAGATGGTTTGAAACGAATCCGTGTTATAGTTCCTATTTTTTAACTATTTATTGGGCTCAATTATACTGTATAAGAATAATTCTGGTTGGAGCAAGAGGTACCGCTGCTCCCTTCATGAAAGATGTGTTTAAGAGGCTTGGAATACCTACATCTATTATTCCGGTTGTAACCTTAGCTGCATTGAAAGGATCAATAATTGCTCTCCTGAAGCATCACCTATGTTCGAAATGAAACGAAGTTCATTACCATTCCGCGTGCGTCCGCTTCATTTGTAATGTTCGATACTATGATCATATCTCACCTTCTTTCATGGCTTAGGTTACATGAGAGGAGAAATCTGCACTCACTTTCTCTCCTATATCGAATTATGCACACTTCATCCCCCTCTTATTTATTCGCTCGTTTTCATATTCTCTCTCGCTATCATAATATTAATACTCGATCACAACGCGATAACACGCTAGAAATTCCACTTCACACATCATCTCTGTATTCCTCATCTTTCACTGTTGCTACCTCTCGTCACTGGAACTCTCTGCCGCCTGAAGTCAAGGGCTGCCGAACATTGAAATCTTTCAAATCCAAGTTAGAAAATTATCTTATGACGAGTTGCCAAACTAACTTACTATTATGACAAGTGTTGTATTGCATGTTTCCACGTATTCACTTTTTTTTAATGTTCTAGTGATATTTAACTTATTTTATATTTTTGTTTTCATATTTTCCGATAATGGTATATCTCTAATGTGATACGTTGAGCTATATATAACCATAATTTACCTTACTGTGTATACTTAAAAATATTGTATTCATTGTATGCTTTGTACTGCACTATTGTATTATTACTATTAGTATTATTATTACTATTAGGCCTGTTATTATTATTTTATTTATTATTATTATTATTAATATTATTATCATCATTATTATCATTACTATTCTTATTTATTATTATTATTATTATTATTATTATTATTATTATCAATAATTGTCTTATTTTTTTATACTTTGTAGGCCTCATTTATTTTTGACCTGCTGTTCACATTTTATTATGCTTTTTTCTTTCTTTCTGTATGTTATATATTATGTCTGATTTCTTCTTACTTGTTGTTTACATTTTATTATTATTATCTTATTCAGTTTTGTATGTACTTTGTAAATTTGTAGTGTTTCTATAACGCAGTTTTTACTCCTGGTTGAGTGTTAGAGAAGGCCGTATGGCCTTAACTCTGCCAGGTTAAATAAATCATTATTATTATTATTATTATTATTATTATTATTATTCTTTATTTTTTGTAACACTTGCCTCTCTAAAACTAGGTATATTTCCACTAATCTAAAAATGTATTTGCAGCTCTGTAGTTGTAGGAGCTTCATTCTCTAAACAAAATCAATGGTTCACTGGACTTGTAAACATTTATATGGTTAAGTACTCTTTGTCCCTTGTGGCAGCTGACGAATGGTGAGAAGATTTCTGAATTATTATTACTGAAGTGATACCGCTACTCATTTTCTTAAAAGCTATGAAATTATTTCTATGTTTAACATGTATTAATTTAAGTTGTTTAGGCAAGTTTATTTTAATTTTGTGTAACAAGAAATGTTACTCTTATCTTGTTGTTTATGCTGCGGATTGAAAATTTCATTACTTCTCTGGAAACATGATAGATAACATAATGCTCTCAAAATTAAAAAAAATTAAGAAGAAGAAATAGTTGATGTTGCTGTTTTATCTACTGTGAACACGGTAGCAATACTTACAGCGAAATTATCTCAATGAATGTAATCATAACTTAGAAGTGATATTTTAGTCAAACATAATTTAACTGGATATTCGTTGCAAAGCTTGATCCATTTGCAAGGTCTACGTGAAGTAGGTGTAGAGAATTGTCCAGTACTTTTCAGGAAAAAAAAAAACCGAAGAACAATGTCTTAGTAATAATTCAAAGTTATCAGCCAGTATATCAAGACTATTATAATCGGTCCACAGTAAATCTTACGTAATATATTAAGCTAATGGACTGTGCAATGAAGAGAAATCCTTTGATTCTAATGTTCCGGCGTGGTTTCCGTCACACCTACAAAGTAATTCACAACCTTACTGATCAAATAAACTGCTACCTATGATGTAATTTGGAAAGGGCGTTGAAGTGAAATGTAAATTATGGAGAAATACGCATGTAAAGTTTATTTTTACGTACTATAGGCCTGTAAGGAGCGGACTGTGTTAATTAAAATATCGTAATAACGTAAAAGAAAAAATAAACACCAGAAATATTTCAATTGTGAACAAGTAATAGAACACAGTTCTAACTTTTAGCACCTCCTGCTTCTCTTACTTATTCTCCTCGTCGTCGTTATCATCATCATCATCATTATCATCATGTATAACCTACCTTGGATTTATATTCACTACCGGTATTTATTTATTTTATTTATTTATTTTATTTATTTAACCTGGTAGAGATAAGGCCATCAGGCCTTCTATTCCCCTCTACCAGGGGATTACAACTACAATATTAAGAATACAATTACAATTATCATCATCATCATCATCCTTCACGAATTAGGCCTCTGTAGACCTGTTTCGGCCCCATCTAGCAGTCTTCTTAACGGTCTTCCTGGTCGACGATGTCCTCTAGGTTTATATTGCATCATAATTTTTGGGATTCTTGAATTTTCCATTCTTCTTACATGATCTAGCCAATTGAATTTGTATCTGGTGATTTTTTCTTCTACTGACTCTACTTCTAATTGTTCTAAAATTTCTTCATTCCTTTTTCGGTCTAAAAGAGTATATCCTGCTGTTCTCCTGAAAAATTTCATTTCCGTTGCTTTGATTCTGTTCATGTCTTTTTTCTTTAATGTCCAAATCTCGCTTCCGTATAGAAGGGTGGGTAATGCTAGTGTATTATATATTTTTATTCTTGTAGATTTTTGTACTAATTTAGCTTTTAATGTATTGTTTATTATTCCTAGAATTTGTGTAAATTTGGTAATTTTCTTGTTCACATCTTTTTCATTTTGATAAGATATTTCACAACCCAGATAATTGAAATTTTGCACTTGTTCGAGGCATTGGTTATTGTGTATTATCTTACTTCTGACTGGGTCTTGTCCTAAAAATGCCATTACTTTTGATAATTACAATTATAATTACAATTAATATTAAATTTACAGATACAATACAAATCAAAGTACTAAAAGATTAACTGATTAATAAAAGCTAGACAGTTTATTGTAAAAGTTAAGAAGAGAGAAGCTTTTAGTATTTAGTGTTACGAATGCTACAAAGTGAATGAGAATGGATATGATTTCCGTTTGAAGGGTTTTTAAGCCTGGTTTACAAGGTAACAAAAGCAAACCGAGGTAGCTAAACTGAGTCCCGATCATGGAAAATATTGTAAATCGGGTCCTGGGTCGAAGAAGATAGTAGGTTAATTGGGCCTCAGCTTTTTAGCGTTGCTCATGGGACAGGTGTTACAGGAAGCGCCCTAACATCAGTGGGATCTCTATCGGATTATATTGAAAACACAATATTTTGATTTTTTATAGAGTATCTGAATAGTCGTTTATGGGTAATTGCTTAATTTGTTCACTTCATTAAAATATTCAAATATTTACTATATTTAATACTTATTTTTTAATTTTTTCCTTTAAATATTAACGCATTTCTATTTGTAAACAAATTTGGTCAAAAATAGCCTAACTGAGACAGGTAGCAAAACTCTATAATGATACCTGGAAAACGCAGGATCCAAATTTACCTAGATCAGGGACCTAATTTACCATCACATAAGGTTCAGAAATTGACCGGGACCAAATTTACCAAGACCCAAGCAAACAATATACAGGCTGGACCGCTCGAATGTACTTAAATGCAATTATATGTGACTGGTAAACGGTTGAAGATAGAACCTTACGGTAACGTTTATATGAAAGGAAAACTCAACAAGTTTCGAATCCTGTCGGCAGATGGTGCGCAGACACGGTTTCTTTTCGTAGACTGTATCGATTGTCAAAATGGCGACACCGCAGATGAAAGCGCAAACTGTGTTGTGGTATGCGGAGTTTAAATCAATTGTTAAAGTTCAAAGGGAGTATCGGCGAGTGTTTAACCATGATGCTCCAACTGCTAAAAGCATTAAGAAGTGGCACGACACATTTTTAGCTACAGAATCGGTGTTGAAGAAGCATGGTGGTGGTCGTAGAACATCCGACGAAATGGTTGCAAATGTTCAAGCCGCGTATGAGCGAAGCCCGAGGAAGTCATCAAGAAGAGCTTCAAGTACCAAAATCAACATTGCAACGAATTGTCCACAAACGTCTCAAACTATAGGCATACAAAGTGCCTAATGCAACGTCTGGAGCCGGATGACAAACCCAAACGAGTGGAATTCGCCAATACGATGCTAGACCGTCTCGGCGCTCATCTCCGGATTTATCACCGCTCGATTTCTTTCTCTGGGGCTACGTCAAAGATAAAGTGTACGCCATCCCAGTCAGAGACCTTCGTGATCTTCGGGAGCGCATCATAGAGGCTATTGAGAGCATTCCAGGAGACATGCTCCAACGTGCTTGGCAAGAAATCGTTCCTCGCCTCGATATCGTCACAGTGACAGCTGGAGCTCACGTATAGATATGGTGATGTGCATATCGAAACTTGTTGAGTTTTCCTTTCATATAAACGTTACTGTAGGTTTCTATCTTCAACCGTTTACCAGTCACATACAATTGAAATTAGGTACATTCGAGCGGTCCACCCTGTACATGGTTTTCAAAGTAATTCATAATTGCAAATAAAATGGAATGAGAGGAATTCGGACAAAAAGCTCAGAACCGTCAAATGTTGTATTCAGGAAGAAATGTATTTATGTAAACAAAATTTTTGCGACTTTTTTTGTGCCAGTGATGACGTCATGGAGTATCTTTTTAAATTACACCCTGTAGTTTTTTTAAACATCTTCTGAAAGAGGTTTTTTTTATAATATTTAATTTTTCTTTTGTACAGAAGAGCTAAGATTATGGTTATTGTGATAATTTTATTGTTGTTATCTTTTGTTACTCCCTGTGTTATGAAAGCAGTTTTATTGATGAAATCAACATAAAACAAGGTATTTTTAACCCTCGGTCTATATCTGCTATGGAAAAACGTACTCTATACCTGGGGTCTTTTTTGACCCCGGATAGATTTCTTTCAACTAACTTGAAAATAGGAAGTTGTAAGGGTAATTATTGGATAATTTATGTATTTTGGTATTTATTCAACCGTTTCCACATCAGACTATGGCATTATAGAGGAGTATTACTTCTCATTTTCTGTGTTCACATTCACTTATGTCAAAAGAATTATGCAGTGTTGACAACAACAAGACGGCTTTGAATCTTTTCAGCACGTAAGCGGCCACAAGAGTATTTTGTGTATAGCCAATATTTCTAGGAGGTTGCTTACGCTGTGGTGATGGCTGAGTAGCATAGTTCAGTTGTCCATTTCTTGATGTAAGTAAATGTGTCACTAATACATTGACATTATCATCTGTATCAATAGAATCAATATCTATTTCGTCTTCAACTTGAATATCTTCCTGTCACATCTACTTCCGCAACACCGCCGTCGCTTTCGAATATGAAATCATTGTCACATTCACTATCACTGTGGTCTGCGTCTTTTAGAGCATGATTAAGGCTATAACCTTTCTGAAAATCAATATTATAAATTATTATTTATAATAAAAAGAGAGACAAACCGACTTACTTCATCAGAAATCTACTGGAAACTGAAAACAGTTAATTAAAAATTTTCAAATATCTCACAACAGTGCATCTCAGTTCAAGAAATATCAATATTTGATCTGCATTTATCCCACTGTTGTCACAAAATACACCAAGAGCGAGACCAAGTAACAAATTCATTATAAAAATTAGTATAGCGTACTCTATACCTGGGGTCTTTGCTGACCCCATGTGATAAAAATGAAAAATAATGTTATACCGCTTATACTAGGATCATGACAATGTAACATAATTGTAGCCAAATGCTCACAAATAGCATATCTGGAACATGAAAGAGTTATGTCAACATTTGACATATGCAGTTGTAAAAAATAAAGGAGTGGGGTCACAAAAGACCCCAGGTATAGACCGAGGGTTAACAGAAAAATGAGATAATTGAGATTCTGCTGCTAATAGGATTTGGTGACAGAATACGTACACTACAAGAAATATGCACATTTTTTTTTTTTGCGAAAAAATATCCAAATCAGCCACTTATTTAGCTTTTTCTCAGCTCCCAAGAATACAAGAATACCTACTGTATGTACCGATGCGTGCATGTCGAATATTTATGTATTTGTACGAGTATACTAGTATACACATTTCTTCTTTAGCTTTATTTATAGCGTACAACATGTTACACATCCTCCTGTTGCGACGTATTTTAAGAGTAGTAACTTTGGAACCTAGGGAAGTTTATTACTCGACTGATATTCAGATAAAAAAAAAAAAAAATACTGCAGTAATAGTCATACCAAAGATATTAATATCTCTTTGTCGCACATCCTCACACCAACACCCATTTGCCACTCGAAGCCATTACAATTGTATTGGCATAGTCACAAAGTCATTAAAGAAAGACAGCAACATTTCTCTTAGTAATCAACTTGTCACTGATGAATGCATAAATAATTCAGTCGAAGGACTTGGTCAGTTGGCAAAGAGCGCGCCGACGAGCTGGGCGAGGCGCTGCCCGCACTGATCTGGCAACGCTGCAATTGCACGTTCAGACCTGAAAACAGCAAGTCCGAACATGTGCCGCGCGGAGTTCAAATGGGTGTGTTTTGCAGTAGTGCCAGTCCTATATACAGGATGATTCACGATTAATGACCCCAGCTTTAGGAATCAGTTCTGTGGGTCATTTTGAGCATAAAATGTCTTATGGACACGAGTCCGATTTTATCGCCCGTTAAGGAGTTACAGCTGATTGAATCCTACGGAAGTAACAATGGCTTTGAGCAGAACTAAGAATTATGCACTTAAGGGGAGAGGATGGTATTTTTGGCGAAAAATGAGTAAATTAAAAAAAAATCTTTAAAATACTCTGTGATATGTGTGGAATACATAGCATAATATTTTGTGGGTATTTGTGCCCTTATCAGATGTTGAGACGCCATTTTTAAACTTCCTGCGTTATGGATTTTTAAATCACTCGCCCAATTTTATTGTTGTTTCCGGTAAATTGAATTTAAAAAAAGTATTTTTTTTTTCTTTAAAATACGCTTTGATATGTGTGGAATGCATTGCATAACATTTCGTGTGTATTTGTGGCCTTATCGGATGTTGAGACTCCATTTTTAAACTTCCTGCGCTATGGATTTTAAATCACTCGCCCTCTTTTATCGGTTTATGGTAACTTCATTTTTTTACTACATTGCCAGACAAAAATGGATATAACTTCAGAACTATTAAAGATACATGCATGAAATTTAAAACACACATTCTTTAGACTATTAGGAAACTTTTCTCTGTAACAGAATTTTGTTAATTGATTTCGTTTTAAAACTACGTCCGTTTGTTTGCAAGAAAGGAAATCAGAAAAGTGTTATTAAATTTTAATTGTTTATTTTACAAACGTAGGGACAAATATCAAAATTCTGTTACAGACAGTTTGTAGAACATGCTTTTGCAAATACATTGCAAAAAACTGGATCAATCTACTTTTAAAAATGGTTTAGATATATCGGTTTTAGTAAAATCTTGCATTGGGTATTTTTTTTTTTCAAATCTGGGCCCCCAGATATTTTTTTTTTTCAAATATTTATTTTTGGTTGAGTTGCTACAGCTATGAGCTCTCTACATACAAAAAATTAATATTTTACACCAAATATGAAAAAAGTTTAAAAAAATACCATCCTCTCCCCTTAAAATACACAGAAATATTAACTAAAAATACTGTTAATTCATGTTCAATCTTTCGTACACTACTTTTAACACTTGAATATAAATAATTGAATACATAGCACAAGAAAATGGTTACAACCCAAACATAATAGACAACATCATAAGGAAAACAAAACAAAAACTCGTCCACACCTGTGGAGTAACGGTCAGCGCGTCTGGCCGTGGAACCAGGTGGCCCGGGTTCGAATCCTGGTCGGGGCAAGTTACCTGGCTGAGGTTTTTTCCGGGGTTTTCCCTCAACCCAATACGAGCAAATGCTGGGTAACTTTCGGTGCTGGACCCCGGACTCATTTCACTGGCATTATCACCCTCATTTAATTCAGACGCTAAATAACCTAGAAGTTGATACAGCGTCGTAAAATAACCCAATGAAATAAAATAAAAAAACAAAAACTCAACAAACACAAAAACACAACACAAACACAAGAACACAAGAAATACATCACACTAACATACGAGAACAAAAACACATACAAGATCGCATCCTCATTCAGAAAACAGAAATACAACATAGCATACAGAACAGAAAAAACACTACAAAGACATCTCAACACACAAACAACACAAAAAAATAAATACAACCACACAGGCATATATAGCTCGCGCAAGAAACGATTACCGAAAACCATTGGTGGCGTTGCTGTCTGTTTTGACGTGTGTATGTAGGCATGCCGAAGGCGGAGAGGTGCGAGCCGATGGAAGTACTGTCTCTTCCAAGAAGATGAACAAATGAGGACATCGCTGTGGAAATAAAGAACGTAGCAAGACAAAAATTCGAAGCTGATTAAACGCGCAACATATGTTTACGAATTAAATAATAGTACCGTGCGATACAATACACGTATTCACATGCAATGGAACAAACTAAAGTCGTAATGTAACTATCACAACGCAAGACTGATTCTATCGATGTCATTTCTCTTCTGACTGTACTCTTGAATATCGTTCAAGTTATCTCGTGACCTTTCCTCTCGCCCGCTCTTCCTTATCGCAGTGTTTGATTCGCATTCCTTCCGTCGGTAATCCGTATTTGCGAGACCTATACAAGCTCACATGCAATAGTTGCGACAGTTTCTACATTGGACAGACAGGCAGATCATTCCAAACTCGATACAAAGAACACATTAAAGCAATAACCAGAGGACACAATACATCTACATATGCCGAACACGTAACTAATACCAACCACACATACAATAACATAAATACAGACGTGGAAATCCTACACATACAACCCAAAAACCAAAAACTCAACACACTAGAACAATATGAAATATACAGACACACTAAAACACACCCTGATCAAATTCTCAACACACAGATCAATTTCAGAACACACACACTATTTGACACAACTCTTCATCACACGCACGCACCCACACAACAGGCAGCGAAGTTGAGATGACGCCGAGACACAGAAGGCTCTGAGGATGGTGTCAAGTAGCACCGAAATTGCTGTAAGCCGCAATGCTTACATAATAAACACGAGTAAGATCGCCATTTAATCAATTATTTAAAAATACTATATTAATCATAACGTAAACATACCTCAGTTTGGAAGCAGTTTTCAAATATCCCTCTTTTTTTTTTTTAAACCTTGGGGATTTAGTGAAGTGAATTTTTAATGGCAGGCAGAGTAACTATCTCATGCCCCCATGTTTTAGATTACTACCAGTGCACTTCATTAGAACCAGGTACCCAGCTTCGAAGCCGTTAGCCCTCCTTCCACTTCAATACACTTATCCGCACGAATGTGAATGGCGCTTAGCGTTCCGTACCTCATCATGGCTGTCCCTGATAAGGACAGTTCATAATCACCAGACCTATCTTCTACTTCACCACCGTACTTCACGTCATAGCGCAACAGTTAGTTTAGTTTACGTTCCAATGTTTGTATTTTACCGTGCAAGCAACTCCAAAGCCTGATTCACAATATGGCGTTTTGAATTTTTACGAATAACTTTCAAAATAATGACAATCAAACTCGTCCACAGCTGTGGAGTAATGGTTAGCATGCCTGGCCGTAAAACCAGCAGACCCGGGTCGCTAGTCAGCGATTTATGCAATGGAGGGGGAAAGGAACTGGCCACCCTACCTATTATTTCCTGGCCTAGTTGCCTCATGAGTGGTCTTGTTGGTGTCACTTCCGGGCAATAGATTATGTGTTCGGACCAGAGTGCTGCATTGGATTAAATCGCTCGCTTGAACTCGGTCGAGTGTCGCACACTCGAGTGAGATACGATCGGTCGCGATACGCTCGTAATAAATAGAAGCACAGTACAAGGTCATCTCACCGACATGTCTTATCTTATATGGAAGGCGACACATAAGATACACATATGATTTGCTCACACGGTAAAAATAAGGCTTCATTTTCTGCGTTTACGACAAACGTTTAATGGAACGTACCAAAACACGAACATGAAGTTATAAATAAAATAGTATGAAAAACTTCGATATACAGTTATTATTCCTAATTAATAATTATTCAATATTTGATTTACCACATATATAATATGATAGGTCCATATATAGTGTTCCGCCTATATACTGCGACAATGTAGAAACGTTTTACAAAATATTATTGATATAGCAGTGGATTAATAACAATATTAGTACAAAGATAACGTCACAGAAAATATAATAAAACGAATAATAATGCTGCACAACTGTTACAGACGCAAAGATTGATACACTAATTATTAGAGATTATTATTATTATTATTATTATTATTATTATTATTATTATTATTATTATTAGAAAACTTGATATAGCTCTTGCATTATCGTGATTGTGTTCTCCGTTTATAATAATTACATTTACATCCAATAACATCTGTTAGATGTGGCAAAAACAAAATCACTCCTGTGTGGAAAAAAAAAAAAAAAAAAAAAAAAAAAAAAAAAAAAAAAAAAAAAAAAAAAAACCATTTACCTACAAAATTTATATTACATTTTGAAGTAAGTTTTGTAGTTGTACTATGGAGAGGTTAGTTAAACACTGCAAAGTTCATCACTGTAACAAGAACGAATGTCTAACGCTCAGATTATACCGTTCGAGGATTTATCGCTCTTGACAATTTTACCCATCATGCATGTGCGTTACGTATCGGATTATGCTATGAACTACTTGGCGCTCGAGTGAAATCGTCCGATGCAGACCTCTGGTTCGGACAGTGGAGAAAACAACATAATACATTACATTTGTTGTATCAAGAATAAAATCTGAAATTTAGAAAGACATGCTGTGCAGCCCAGTTTCTGAACTTTGCCAAGCTTCCCATTGTAAATGTTGGCATCGACAGCCCAATTAAAAGTGCAAAGTTTGAATTAAACTGTTAAAGAACAGAGAAATGTCAGACCAAGACTACATGAAAGTGTCAATTAGGGAAGTCTTAATTAAGAATAATGCCCGCGGAGGGATATTACGGCTGGAAAAACCAAGAGCACTATAGACCAGCAGGGCGGCTGGATAGCAAGTTACAGAATTAATTGTGTAATTCGAGTAGCAGACTTTATTTCATATCCGATGGCTACAATATGTTCCCTATTATAATGACATTAGTTGCAATACAGTTTTAAAGCGATTGGTCTTCAGGAATGGATTTTGATTTCATCAAAACTGATCCTCCGATAACTTTCTGTCTCATTATGAGAAGTATAAAAGAAGTTTTTTGAAGTTGCATGAAACAATAAGTGTTATTAACAAATAAATTAATGGTCGTTTATTTGAAATAAAAATCGTATATAATAACATTAGTAATTTTGTCGAAAGCATTTCTAACAATTTAGAGAAACCTTGTCGTAGTTTTTGTTAGTACGGTGACGTCACTGCTTACAGTAGGACATGGATGACTGTAAATAAGTGTTTAATTAGTTGAGTATCCAGCCGTGATAAGAATCTATATGAGAAACGAATGTAACATCAAAACGCCTTCATTTTTAACGTATGAGGCTTAAAGAACTGTTCAACTGATTTTGTTTTAATTATTCATTCACAAATGAGGCTGATTAATAAATTCGGGGAGTATAGAGACAAAAATGGTTAATTTAATGTAATGTAATTCTAAAGTACTTAATTTGAGACAAATTCTAGTGAAAGAAAAGGTGAAAGATCTCACTGTTATTGTTATCAATGTATTGATATCGGTAAAAAAAATAAATGTAACCAGAAATTTGATCAGATATTTTGTATTCGATAGTAATGGAGAAAAAATGGGAGTATAAGGGTACAGTGCATCAGTTATTCATAGATTTCAAAAAGGAGTATGACTCGGTTAAGAGAGAAGTTTTATATAATATTCTTATTGAATTTTGTATTCCCAAGAAACTAGTTCGATTAATTAAAATGTGTCTCAGTGAAACGTACAGCAGAGTCCGTATAGGTCAGTTTCTCTCAGACGCGCTTCCAATTCACTGTGGGCTAAAGCAAAGAGATGCACTATCACCTTTACTTTTTAACTTTGCACTAGAGTATGCCATTAGGAAAGTCCAGGATAACAGAGAGGGTTTGGAATTGAACGGGTTACATCAGCTTCTTGTCTATGCGGATGACGTGAATATGTTAGGAGAAAATCCACGAACTATTGGGGAAAACACAGGAATTTCATTTGAATCAAGTAAAGCGATAGATTTCGAAGTAAATCCCGAAAAGACAAAGTATATGATTATGTCTCGTGACGAGAATATTGTACGAAATGGAAATATAAAAATTGGAGATTTATCCTTTGAAGAGATGAAAAAATTAAAATACCTTGGAGCAACAGTAACAAATATTAATGGTACTTGGGAGGAAATTAAACACAGAATAAATATGGAAAATGCCTGTTATTATTCGGTTGAGAAGCTTTTATCATCCAGTCTGCTGTCAAAAAATCTGAAGTTAGAATTTATAAAACAGTTATATTACCGGTTGTTCTATATGGTTATGAAACTTGGACTCTCACTTTGAGAGAGGAACATAGGTTTTGGGTAATTTCAAGGGAAAAATTGTTCCGGGGCCGGGTATCGATCCCGGGACCTCTGGTTGAACGTACCAGCGCTCTACCAACTGAGCTACCCGGGAACTCCACCCGATACCGTCTCAACTCTCCCTTTATATCCACACAACTCGCGTGGGCTGACGAAACGCCAGAGACCCACATCGAGTCCACACAATCTCTGTGTGACTTGGAATTGTGGTTTTCTGTTAACGTACACAGTGACGTATATATTATGCAAATCTAGTCCTTCAGGTAAAGCTCCCTGTAAAGCAGATATTCAAATCTGCTTTACAGGGAGCTTTACCTGAAAGACTAGATTTGCATAGGTTAAGGGTGTTTGAGAATCAGGTGCTTAGGAAAATATTTGAGGCTAAGAGGGATGAAGAGAATGGAGAAAGTTACACAACACAGAACTGCACGCATTGTATTCTTCACCTGACATAGACGTTTGAGATGGGCAGGGCATGTAACACGTATGGGCGAATCCAGAAATGCATATAGAGTGTTAGTTGGGAGACCGAAAGGAAAAAGATCTTTAGGGAGGCCGAGAAGTAGATGGGAAGATAATATTAAAATGGATTTCAGGAAGGTGGGGTATGATGATAGGGACTTGATTAATCTTGCTCAGGATAGGGACTAATGGCGGGTTTATGTCAGGGCGGCAATGAACGTTCGGGTTCCTTAAAAGCCATTTGAAAGTAAACTATAATGAATACAGAATTTTGCCACCAGTGACAATGACATTCGCTTATAATTTCAATAGTTTCTCGATCGTAAACATTTAGTTAGAGGTCTTACGATGTTTCTGTCTATGGAAGCAGTTCCTTAGCCAGCCGTGCACCTTTCTTCACCTTCCATCAGAGGGGGCGTCTCGTCGGTGTCGGAAGGAGACAATTCCGCTCAGCAGGGGTTCTGGCGTGGCCCTTGGTCTTTGTTTTGGTGGCGTAACGGCGAGTGTGGGCGCCTGGCAGACGGGGCGTCGCGCTTCCTGTATTTCAAGCGATACTGCAATCCGCGCGCCGTGACGCACCCAGCTGCACTGTCACTTGTCTTGGCCCTGCGCCCTGCCGCCCACGTCTCAGGGATTGTCCCAATTCGCAGGTGACAGAACGTCCCAGACCCGCGAGGGGGCCGAACACAGACCGTGGGAGTAGCGCTCGGGGAAGTCCCGCCAATTAAACAGCCTACTGCTACCTGATAAACTGTGCTGCGAACTGTACCGGATTTGAAAGACAGTTAACTCCCACTTTGTTTTCACAAAAGTCGGGTATTTGTAATTAAATTAAAGAATTCAAGATACACAGTTACTTTTGTCGACACTGAAAGAATTTTATTATTATCTAGTCTTACTTTAATTCTCTATGAACAGAAAGTGCTGCGATAATAAAAAAAATATATATATGTCCTTCCTTCTTTTATAGCTCTATAAAAGGAAAAATATTCTTATCATAAAAGAGCTATTTGCATTCTTCCCTTAATTACTATACAGGGTGATTCAGAACTTCTGCATCAAACTCAGAGGGAATATAGGTCTCGCATGAAGGACTACACTTTGTCAGACATCGCATTTTCTCCGACGCGTCGTTTAGAATCTACGCGATCTCAGTTTATGTTATAACTAGACTTCGTGGAATTGCCACGAGAATCGCAAGGTTTACTGCGCACGCAGTATAGACTGTATGAGAATGGGGCGTGTAAAGGATGGAGTATGCCTCTGATGTAAACACTGAGCAGTATACTGCGGTTACAATAAAACCTGTATCCTGCATTCAAGAAATATAATGAATGATCATTGAAGTAGGAAATGTCTAAACATGTAAATACACATTTATTTTATAGTGAGATGTATTAACTTTTAAAATTTAATGTAAGATACATCATCCTTGAATATGTGCATTGGAGTGAAGAGTTACGTACATTTTGAGCGACTGCAAAGTGAACCTCCTCCGATGATCACTTAAACAGTTTTTAGATTGGGAAAATGTACGTTCAACATCACACGATGTAATACGTGCATATTTGAAGAACGGAAAGTCGCTACTTTTTAGTACACCAACTTCAGATGTCTTGTGACCTGATAGTACATAATTTATAGTACGAAGTTGTGAATAGGTAGGATTTTTATCAATAACGTTTCTCAACTTACATTTCATTTTTTTCTGAAATTAGTGAATTGTTATTTTGGATAACGGTTTGTGATACTTTATCCACTATATTAAGGGCTTCTGAGAGTTGTAGTTTAGACGATTCTAACAGGATGATACTTTTGGACACGATTTTAAAATTGGAATCAAAGAACAGACTATCTTCCAATAGCTGTTCAGAAGGCAATGATTTTACAGCTGCAACAGCGGAGCTGTCTGTGCTATCCAATGTATCAATTACCTCCATTATTTTGCCGAAATGTTCTGCATAATAACTAACAGCAGCCAACCACGTTCCCCAACGGGTCAAGACTGGCTGCGGGGGTAAGGGTATTCCAGGGGCAATTGTTTGGAACAGCAACACTCTCATTGTAGTATGTTTGATTGAATTCTTGTCTGCACTGAACAAATATTAATCTTTGACTGTTCCAACCATAGTAATGCAAAAACAAGTGCGTACTTAGGTATACATTAGCTGTAGCTGCTCTGTCTATTTTGACCGGTCACATCTCTTAACATGAACTGCTTATACTACGAGACCGGGCGGTCGCTCACCTCTTCTATACTACCGTACATCGGCAACCTGATTGCATGCTGCGTGTGGCAATTCAACGAAGTCTAGTTATAACTTATACCTAATAGAGCTGTGACATGTTGACACTAAGAAGTTGAAAATAGGCAGGTAAGAAGGCACTAAAAATGCTTCAAATAGGCATTTATATGTAGAAAAAAGTTACAAAATGCTACAAAAAGTTGAAAAATTCCTCCAAAATGACCAATAGATAAGTACCTAATAAAAGACTGAAAAATGCAAAAAAGTGCAAAATGAAAGTAGTCTATATTGGTTTATGTCGAAGTGAAACGAATTTGTATTGCATCCTGCATTGTCTGTGATGTCTCAGAAAAAAGATGATATTTCTTCAACTTCCGATACCTAATTGTCATTGCTGTCTTAAATTGACTGAGCATATTGGGAGTTAAATCAATGACTTTCCCAAAACACGTTATGAAATGTTTCATATAATAAAATTTTTATCTCGAATAGGAAACAAAAAAGAGCAAAATTGTATTAAACTTTTGTTTAAAATATCTAAAAAAAATAACACTCTGAAATTAAGGACATTACTTACCGTTCATTCTGTATATACAGATTGCCAATAAGCCTCATGTTATCATGTTCTGCTTTTTTTTTTTAATCTAGTTTTTTCATATTTTGCAATTCATTTTGAATAATTTTCAGAAAAGTCTATGATATATAATACGAAATATTTATTTTCAGTCAATGACTTTACTTTCTATGGGCCGTATTCATAGACATTTTTAGCGCGGGTTTCCGGTGGATGATCAGCGTTTTTCGTGTCCATAAACCAGTGTTAGCGATAGGATATGATTTGAATTCTGTACTAGTAACCAGTAGATAGCCGGGGCTAGCTTAGTACGCTCGTAGCGCGTGCTGCGAAATGTCTATGAGTAGCACCCTTAATGTGTAAGGTACAAGTCCTTATATTACATAATTTAATACTGTATTAACGTTTTCGTCGGTCATGTCGACATCATCAGATACAACTTTTTATGCAGCAATATCATCTCTAAAGATGAGGGATTTGTGCGGTTTGTCGTCAGGTTGCCTGTACATAGACGTTATACAGCTGTATGCCCAGTGCCTGTGTTGACTTCCGACGTAAACAAACCAAGCGAAGAGTACAGCCTAAAAATGACAAATGCAACACTCCGTTAAGGTCTAGCAGATCACAATATACAAATATGAGGAATATGTTGAAACATTAGTATAGTTAGAAGAAGAAACTTGACTTTATGATTCATTCATAGCTTCAGAGCCATCACAAGCCGAATTGCACTCCACTACTAACATTATTAAATTATCGAATGTCAAACGTCGTCGTCGATCATTCACACAGTTTTTGAACTGCGAAAAGCTTCTTTCAATGTCACAGGACGTTAACGGTGCATATGTCAAGTATACTATCCTATCGTCTGATGATTTTGCATTATTCAGCATGTTACAAATTGTTAAATAGCTCTTATTTTTCTGTTATTTGTTCTTTATTCTCTGTGTGCAAGGTCCTGGAGGTCCTTCCTTGATTTTTTTCTGACACTTCTTTTATTATTGCTATGCAATCAGATACATAGTCTTTACGGAGAGTTGTCTGATTCGGAACGCGCTGCTTGGTATATTTTTCGAAAAATCCTCGAACGGAATGTGTGTTTTAATCATCATCGCACATATATCCTTAGCAAATTCTGATTTTGCGTTTCATACTAATTTTGATGTTGAGGAATCACCACCTTTAAAGCGCGTGAAATATTTTCTTTATATTTTCTGCTGTTACAACGTCTTTCTACGTAATACTTCCTACACAATATTTTACTTTCATACTCACATACTGTACATACAATTGTTTGCTTAGTTTCTGTCATTGTAGGTAACTACTCCTCACTACGTCCGTTCACCACTGTAGTGCATTGGACTATGAAGGCCTGTGTTCGTTCCGTGTTGTTATGATAAGACGGCAGGTAGGCACATGGATAGCGTGTAGTTGCATTTCTTTTGGTTGCACTGGTCGTAGTTGTTCACCTGTCTGTCCACCTATGCTCCCTGTCGAGTCAACGTGTTTTTCGTGCCGCGCACAAACCCCTCATCTTTAATCATCTCTAATAAGTAAATATGTCTCTACTATCAAATACAATATACATTAATGAGCATAAAATATAATAAAAACAACATAATTTAGGACATCAATATATATCTTTTCTCATGTAAATATACCCTTACTGTCAATTTATTAAAAACACACGTGTAATTACAATGCATGTATATATATAAAATTGCACGTCTTCACTAATAAAATAATAAAACTGAAATCTGTATGATATATTATGTGAAGAGATGCTTACAGTCTTTGATCTATTAGCTGATTTGTTTGTGCCCATGTTCTTGTTTTCTCGTTACTACACACCTTTTCACCGTCCAAAAGATGTATAATTATGTAATATAAGGACTTGTACCTTACACATATAGAAAGTAAAGTCATCATCATCATCATCATCATCATCGTCATCCAGGGTTGTTGTAATTTAACCCGACCCAAAAAAACCATATGGTTTAAAAAAAACCCTTCAATAAAGCCCGACACAAAACCCAAAAAAAACCATATATTTATTTCTCGTAATTTAATCAACATACAAAATATTACAAAAAGGTGCATCATATTTATTTACTATAACAATTTGTAAGCAGAAGTTATTAATTAGGTAATGTTTCATTATAAAGAAAAAATTACTTTCATCAACACGGTGTTTTATTGTAGAATGGTATCCTAGATCATATATGTAACAGATAACTCCTCGCTACGTTAAAATCGGCAGCACTTTGAAGAGAACAACCGCCAGGATCGCCACCCGTCCGCCGTAAACGAACACGAGATGGCAGCACAGTCGCTAATGCTATTCAAATGGGAATTATGACGTGACTCCTTATGTAACAACTAGATGGCAGCGTAGTAAAACTGACAAAAGTTGTTAACCTCGAAGCCTATGAGCCCGACATATCTGTTACATATATGATCTAGGATGGTATTAATATTAACTACATCACAATTCAGTCCTTCTTAACATGCAGAAATCTGTAGATCTTCACTAATTTCTCAGCTTTTTCCTCTCCTAACTTATTTCTTAACTTTGACCGAACAAGCTCATAGGTGGAGAAGATTCTCTCAATGGATGCAGTGCTGGCAGGGCAAGAAATTAAACTTTTCACAAAGCTAATAAATCCTGTTGGCAAGTTCCCCTTTTTTGTTGTTTTCAATTCCATTATTTTCCACCATTTTTTGGACTGAACTGTTGTACGACTGCGTCAGAAAACATAGTAGCAGGAAAATAATCAGAATCAGCAATCCTAAAAGACATAACACTTGTCACCCACTCTGGATGAATCTCTGTGAGCCAATTTTCTGCACTTTCCTCTTGATCTGCAGTTATTCTTGCCCCTCTGAATCTTGGATCTAACATATTAGCAAGATAGTGGAAGGGCAGGCTGCCAACTTAAGAATATTTAATAATAATTTACCAATCTTTGCTTATTTAATTTACCAGTTTTTGCTCATGAAGTAGTTCTTAGAATATGTTGGTGTTCTGAATCACTTAGTCACGAAATTGAGCTATTTAATACCCATTAGAGAAAACCCAATAAAACCCATAAAAACGCAAAGAAACCCATAAAAACCCAGTAAACCCCACTGGGTTGGGTCTTTTTTTTAAATACCCGGGTTTTTCTCAACCCTGTCGTCATCCTTCACGAATTAGGCCTCTGTAGACCTGTTTCGGCCCCATCTAGCAGTCTTCTAAAAGGTCTTCCTGGTCGACGATGTCCTCTACGTTTATACTGCATCATAATTTTTGGGATTCTTGAATTTTCCATTCTTCTTACATGATCTAACCAATTGAATTTGTATCTGCTGATTTTTTCTTCTACTGACTCTACTTCTAATTGTTCTAATATTTCTTCATTCCTTTTTGGGTCTAAAAGAGTATATCCTGCTGTCCTCCTGAAAAATTTCATTTCCGTTGCTTTGATTCTGTTCATGTCTTTTTTCTTTAATGTCCAAATCTCGCTTCCGTATAAAAGGGAGGGTAATGCTAGTGTATTATATATTTTTATTCTTGTAGATTTTTGTACTAATTTAGCTTTTAATGTATTGTTTATTATTCCTAGAATTTGTGTAAATTTGGTAATTTTCTTGTTCACATCTTTTTGATTTTGATAAGATATTTCACAACCCAGATAATTGAAATTTTGTACTTGTTACAGGCATTGGTTATTGTGTATTATCTTACTTCTGACTGGGTCTTGTCCTAAAAATGCCATTACTTTTGATTTTTGTGCTGAAATTTCCGTCCCAAAATCTTTTAATATTTTATTCAATGTATATAATCCTCTTTGTAAATTATCCTCTGAATTGGAAATTATGACTTGATCAACGGCATAGAGTAAGGTATTTAATGTTAGAGCACTGGTTATTTTGATTCCTGATGTGTAGATTTGGTTCCATTTTAAAATAATTTCATTTATATAAATATTAAATAAAGTTGGTGATAGTGGACAACCTTGTCGAACTCCATTATTAACTAATTTTCTTTCGGATATACAGTTATTTATTTTGACACTTATTTTGCTGTCTGTGTAGATTTCTATTATATTTTGTAATAGCAAATTTGGAATATTTTTATCTTGTAATATGTCGAATAAAGGGTCTCTTCGGACTTCATCAAAAGCTTTCACAAAATCAATAAAAGCTATATGGGTTTCTAAATTAAATGCTCTTCTTTTTTCTAATAATAGTTTGATACTAAATAATGGATCTACACATGATCTTCCTTTTCTAAAGCCATTTTGACACTCCAGAAGGAAAGATTCAGCATGTTTTTTTTTTTTTAATTTTTCATTTAAAACCCTACTAAATATCTTATAACATGTGTTGAGGATACTAATCCCTCTATAGTTTTCAACATTTTGTTTATCTCCTGTTTTATATATGGGAATAATTACACTATAGAAAGTAAAGTCATTGACTGAAAATAAATATTTCGTATTATATAGCTTTTTAAATTAAAATATCCTGTTTTTTTACCCTCTGATACTCAGAGCCTATAGTTAGAATACGTTTCGTAATTCTGAATGTAGTGAAATAAAGGTTTTTGCAATACATGATCCGACAGCTGGCTGTCTATTATGATCGAACCCGAGTTAAGAGCGAGGTCTGCGCTGCACCCTACAAGGACTCGAACCCGCCCTTCCCAGCCCGCAGCCAGAAGCGCGTATCGCCGCGGAGTGGCTTTGAAAACGAGAGTTTATGTGACTGAGTGGGAGGGAGAGCGCGAAACTCGACTCGATAAAGGCCAAGGTCTCGGCCGCCAAGGAGTACAGTCACTTCTGCCGCCTGTCACGTGGCTCATGTGGTGCAACAAGACGGAATCATCCCCACGCCGACGAGAGGAAAGTGCTCTGCTCCGCCACAGGGGCCTGCATGGGTGATAACACGTCTACTTTACTACACACTGGCTTCACTTAGAAGCACTATTGATATGTTAAACCAGAGTTGCCAAGTTTCTGGGTTTTCCCCCAAAATTTAGGGAGCATTTTTATTGGGGAAGGTTCTGGGGAAAGTCTTTTATGAAGAATTAGCAGAATATCTTATACGAGGGAGAGGCCAAAAAGTAACCTTAATAATTGTTTCACTAATTGAATATGTACAATAAGCAGTGGCGTAGCGTCAATGTAAGCTAGAAAGCTCAGCTTCCCCAGTTAATAACTCCATAATAAACTGCAGTTTATGAACAAAATTATTTATTAATTTTAATACAATTTATAAGTACGCCTTAAATGTTGTGATGCGGCAGTTCAGGATGATTTGTGATGCAGCAATAAACATGAAACCTGCACACATCAGCTTACAATCCCCTCCACAGACTCGTTTCTTTCACACATTCTTCTATGTAACGCACCCCGCAGATTTTCCATCCCTTTCTAACTAAACTACCCTGGTCGCAAGGCTCGCAAGAAGCTAGCTTTAGCATTGGAAAGAATTAGCTTCCGAGTTATCCCTTTCCCGAGTTGTGTTCAGTTGAAGTGTTAGTGTGCACTGTAGCTGATGTAATAAATAATGACTGAAATAACACTTCCTGATACTAATTTATGTAGTCAAAAATAATCTTCTGATAAAGATTTTAACGTTGATTTTTTTACTTGGTTATTTAACGACGCTGTATCAACTACGAGGTTATTTAGCGTCGATGGGATTGGTGCTAGCAAGATGGTATTTGGCGAGATGAGGCCCGAGGATTCGCCATAGATTACCGGACATTTGCCTTACGTTAGGGAAAACCTCGGAAGAAACCCAACCAGGTAATCAGCCCAAGCGGGAATCGAACCCGCGCCCGAACGCAACTCCGGATCGGCAGGCAAGCGCCTTAGCCGACAGCTACGCCGGTGGCTTTTAACGTTCATTGATGTAATTTTACTAACACTGTATCTATTGACCGTTAATATTGTGGTTTTTTCTAAATATGACGGGGAGTGAGCTAGTGTTAAATTATACGTCTATAGAGATATGTGTAAACCATCAAATCATATTTTACTATGTGCCATTTGAGGTGATGCCTTATTGTTGTTACTTATGAGCAGGGAACGGATTTATATGGACTAAAAATATATGAAATATGTAAATATATATGTAGTTATTTTTACCAAAATATGGAATTAAATATGGATTTTTACCAAAATATGGAATTAAATATGGACTTAAAATTATAAAAAAATGACTATGTACGTTAAATATTGGTACATTTTAATCAAACTAAACAAAAAATATAATGGACGTACCTTATCTTCCAATGTAGTTTCAACAAAACACAATTTTTATTGTCTGTTACCATAACAATAGGTTACAAACATTTCTTTCAAGTGCTGAAAAGTGAATCTTCTTCTATTGTCTCTGAGGATAGATTTATACTGACTAAAAGAGCGTTCGACGTCACAAGAAGTAACTGGTACATAATTCAATTTCACAATGTCTGCTGGGGATAAGTCCAAGTTAATCTTCACTGTTGATTCACCACTCATCACAGCAACAACCTTTTGTAGTTCTTCATATCCAGGGTTTTTTGAAAGTACAGTGTCCACCTTAGCTCTTACTGCATCTGCAACTTTACCTCTACCACGATTCAGTTGTTCCACAGTACTATTTATAATTTCAAAACTTTCAGATAGTGAAAGGTGCCTATTTTGGAGACTTTTGAGCGTTTTTATGATGCATGAAAATGTATGCTGAATGTGAGCTAAGTCATTCTTCACACTTATGTCACAGGTAACTGTTTTCGCAGTATCAATTGAGACTGCATCTTCAGAGTCCAATGCAAGGAGAACATTGTTAATAGAGTCTATATGTTCGGCATAATATTCAACTGCTTCTAGCCATGTACCCCATCTAGTTAAAATTGGCTTTGGTGGCAATGGAATTTCAGGGTACATTTCTTTCAACACGTTAACTCTACTGGGAGCTTTGAGAAATACTTTTTTCACTGATGAAATCAACAAATCTACTTTAGGGAAATTGTCTCTGACCACTTCTGCCACACGATGAAATGCATGCGCCACACAAGTAAAATGAGTCAATTTAGGATATACAACAGATAATGCTTGTCCAGCTTTGACCATATAAGGGGCAGCATCGCTAATAAAGAATAACACATTATCGTACATAATACCCTTTGGCCACAGGATACCCATAGCTTCGTTGAACAGTTTAACTATAGTTTTGTTATTGCACTTTTCTAGAACATCACAATGTAAAAGAATTCGTTCAGAATATTGTTCACTTAACAAACCGATAACTACATTACCAACAAGTCTACCTTCTTTGTCGGGAGTCTCATCAATGGAAACCCAAATTGAACTATCTTTAATTTCATCTCTTATCTTCTGTATTGTCTCATCGTAGATGGATGGAGCATACGTCTTCCTAAGTGTTGACTCATCCGGGATTGTATGTTGAGTATATTTTTCAAGGAATTCCCTGAAGACCTTATTCTTTAGTTTGTAGAGAGGAATATCAGCAGAGATGAGAGAACGGCACAGGTCGATGTTAAACTCAGATCTTACATTCGATGTTGTTGGTTGTGTTAAAAACAATTGTCTCTGCTTGGAATTTAGTTGTTTGTTGGCCTGATGTTTACTAGTTGTAATGTGTTGTTGCACCAGGAACTTTTGTGTAGATGATACTGCACACTGACACAAATTACAAAATAATATTTTATTGTCAGTTGATAAACCATCTTCTTTAAATTCTGAAATGTAACTTGTTAGTTTTGATTTTAAATTGACTGAATGACGTACTTTTGGCATATTTACCGTCTTTATAGTATGATTTACAAAACTGAACCTATGTGTACTCTGACTGGCATTTAACTGTTGAGCTGCACAACTGAAGTCTGTGAAAAATTTTAAATTAAATTAATACAGTTTTGTAACTTACTTTCCCATTGTTGATAGGACTGCTAATTTTCAAATAACTCTGATGTTAAAGGGATTACTGAACATGTGTTTAAATCTCTATTGTTGAAATGTATTTTTAAAAGTTAATGGAATTTTGTTTTGTTTTATTGTTAAACCTAATATAATATGGACTGTTTTATATGAAATATGGAAAATATATGGAAATTAACGAAAATATGTACTAAACTCTAAAATATGGAAAAATATGGAAAATAAAAGTAGGATTTTTCAACCCTACACATTGTGAAACATAAAGATAATGCAAAATATAAATTATATTAGCTTTATAAGTAAATATGTATTTACATATAAATCCTTTCCCTGCTTATGAGGTTCCAACCAATCTTCGGACTGCTGACTTGACATCGACTACTATTTATTTTAAGACGCAATACGTTTCCTCGTACATGAAAGACAACTTGAGTTAGCTCCCCCTGCTCAAAATTTCATGCTACGCCACTGACAATAAGACTGCAAACACTTCATCACTTTTAACATAGTAGGCTATAACAGGAACACTTGCATTGAACGCAGTGGGGACAATGTTGAAAAGTGTTAAAGTGTTGACACTCTTGGTGGAAAATGGAACATTTCTGTTTACAAGCATGCACCAGTCACATCATGTGATGTCGTTCTGGGCATTACTTTTTCTGACAGATAAGAAGAGAAGTTTCATAGTAAAGAAACTGGAGAAATCGTTGATTGTTTGCTGCCGTAATAATTACGTGAATGGCAAAGAAAGTTTAAGAGAAAAGTTGGAAAGTTAGAAAATTATAAATGTACCAATTCAAATAGCCTATGTATGTAAAATGAGTAATTAATACATTTAAAGGAAAAATATATTTAATGAAATTGATGATGACTTGTTGAAAATTATTACTTTAACTTATTTTCATTTATATCATATTATTAAACCAAATTAACCCTTAAAGTGTATTTGTTACTGCATATATTTGACTTTTTTAGCGCATATTTCAACAGTTTTACTGCATAGTTGTAGTAATCTACTTCATATGAATTGTATAGCTTAACGAAAATAAGTTTGTAAATTGAACTAATTTGATTGTATATGTTTGTATAGTTTGGCTGATGAATTGTATATGTTCTTAAAATGATTACTAGTCTGTGTAGCTCTACTGATGAATTGTATATAGACCTACTGTAAATTGAATGGTAATATGTATAGCTCAACTGATGAATTGTTTATGATTATAAATTGAATTAATCTACTTGATATTAATTGCACAAATTTGTATAGCTTAATGAAAGTATGCTACTTTGTATTGTATATATTTGTATAGATTTGGCCGATGAATTGTATATGCTTTAAATTGAATAGTAATCTGTATAGCTCTATTGATAAATTATTTGTGTTTGTAATTTGAAGTAGTTTGCATGATATGTATTATCAATTTCTGTATATCACAACTGGTTGAATTGTTTATGCCTTAAATTTAATTAAATTGTTTTGTATTATAATATAGCTCAACTTATGAATGATCGTTTGCGTTTGTAATTTAATAATCTGATTGGCTATGCATTGTATACTTTTAGTAGAGCCATCGATGTTGCTCAGTCGACAGACTCGCTGGGCTGCTGATCCGGAGCTGCGTTCGGGCTTGGGTTGGATCCCCCTTTGGACTTTGGTTTCTTCGGAGGTTTTCCCCAGCCGTGGGACTGAAGCCGGATGGTCTATGGCGAGTCCTTGGCATCAACCCCTTTGATTTGATTACCTGGTTGGGTTTTTCCGAGGTTTCCCCCACCGAAAAGGCAAATGCCGGGTAATATTTTGGCGAATCCTCGGACCTCATCTCATCTCACTACATCTCGCCAAAATGTAAAAAAAATGTAAAAAAATTGTACAAAATTGTAAAAATTGTAGAAAATTACTAAATTGTAAAACTATAAAAATTTGTAAAAATTGTAATTGTAATATTGTAAAATGTTGACATGTTCCACATCTTAAAGCTTCATTGCTCATGTAAGATCTATAGAATAAAATAAATGAATGAATGAATGAACTATTAAGATCTTTTCCAGCTGTAGTGGCTGGAACAGTATCATTGTGCTGGCCACACGTTACCATCGTCCTGGTTGGATGATCGTTCACCTCTGCACAAGCGCGTGGACTTGAGGCATGCAATCGGCTGGTCAACCTTGGCCCTTCATGGGCCACGGATTATAATTGTATACATTTATATAATTATTCAAACTTTTGGTTGAAATTTTGTCAAAGTACGTACTATTGAAATTAAAAGAGTGGAAACCACTTTCCTGCGTATTCTTAGAGGAAATGTGGTTGCGAGAAATAAAAGCTTGTTTCACATGAATGGATCGCTAAAGCAAAGTACAAGCATTAAGAATGTACGATTGTTTCTAGTGAGGTTTAGACCTATTACGAATATAAATGCTATAAGATTTTATGAATAATAACTGAGCAGCAATTTTTAATTTCACGCAGTTAAATTGCCCTTCTTGAGAATTATAAAGTTCGATTAATAAATAATTTTAAAATATAGAACTGAAACCCCATATGGAACTGTTGACCCTTGCTGCACGTGCAAGTACTGCTTAACACTTTCATAACATCAGCAATTAAATTCAGAGAAAGCGCGCCGGTATAATCCGCAACATTTCACTCCCATTTTCACAACACCCAGTGCCCTGCGGGCAGTAGCATTTCTAGGCGGCATCGTTTGTGAGCTAGACGGCCAACTGCCTCCACATTTGCAGCGACTCGTCTTTGTCTTGATATCTCGTAAGCTCAATATTACTTATTTTACACAGTTGCTATGATACAAGCTCCTTATCAAAACAAAAGAGCATAGCGTAAACAGCAAATAGTTAAATTTCTCATAGGTCTATACAATCTACATTCCATGTATATTTTTGTCTTCTTTCATTTTTATTACTACGGTTTGTCATCACATCATTTTCGTCACCACTAGCGCCCCCGTGAACCAGTCACGAAGTTGATTTGTTTCATCTTCGATATAAGCACACCTAAGTCCCTTGAGGTACCTATAGGGTGATTCACGAGGATTTACCGTCACTTACGGAACATATTTCTGAAGACATTCTGAGCAAGAAATGTCATATAAACATTTGTCCTAATCTCAATATTTTCAGAGTTACACTAATTTGAATTTATTAGTAAAAATACCTTTTTACTTTAATTTTAAGGATAAAAAAATATTACAATTAGAGAATGAACTATTTAGAAGTATCATTTCTTCAATTGGCTAATATTATGAAGCAAAAAATATGTTAATTTCTTTGTACACATTTTGCTTTTCAGTTTTTAACTAAAAATTACATCATTCTTACGCACGTATAACAAAAATTGTTACAAATCATAAGACTTCAGGAATTTGATTCTTTACAGTTTAATTAAGCATCTTAATACACAGTCTTGAAGAATTTACAAGAGCGGCGTGATTTTGGTGCAGAGGTCCCTGTATAGGGCTTTATTTATTTATTTATTTATTTATTTATTTATTTATTTATTTATTCTGGTGTACTTAAGACCATCAGGCCTTCTCTTCCACAACACCAGGAATACCAATACAATAATAGAAATAAACAGAGAAAAAAATACACTATATACAAAGTAAAGCTACACAATAAATAAAAAGAGAGAGAGAGAGAAAGAAACACTGTAAACAAAGTAAAGCCACACAAAAATATACACAGGTTGCAGTCATACAAACTTTAAATGAGTGATTAAGTATCATAATTAATTGTATCCTAACTAATTAACTAACATAAACAAGAAACTTGCAATTTTAACGTAGATTAAAAAAGAAAAAGAAAAAAAAAACACAAATCAATACTTCTAGCAATACCTAAAAAACTTTAAGTAAGACACAATTTTCCAATTTAATTTTGAATTGTGATAAAGTCCGGCAGTCCCTGACGTCATTAGGTAACGAATTCCAGAGGCGATGTATTTCTACAGTATAGGAAGATGAGTATAAAGACGTTCTATGATGAGGGATAGAAAGAAGTGCTTTGTATAAATCATAAAAATGGCCATACTGACTGAGTTTTGGGATCACGCCCTTCAATTACAATGATAATTTTTATAATGAAGTAAAAGGAGATTTGAAAAAAAAATAATTACAAAGTCATCGTCTGATATTGCGATCTGAATTATGAAGTTGTAGAAAGAATATAATTATCATTGAACTAGTTTTAAGAAAAGAAGTGGGATATCCTGTTGTTGCACAAGTTTTTTGATACCATAATTATCTCATTATATCCTATATTGTAATATCCAATCTTTATTTGTATCCTTGAATGCATTACGTAATAAATCCCTCTAATTAAGAATGAGTGCCCTACATATATATCATCTTAAGTAGTGACACTAATAGACTTAGCCGTTCATTATGACTTTTTTTTTTACTATAATTTGTATGTAATTCAACCAATGCCTCCAAGATATACGAATTAACAATTAATCCACTCATTTATTATTTCCTGCGCACTTACGTTCGGCATCCTTTTGAACAGGCTTCGTAAATTTCTGTAATGGCATTACATAATCTGTGTTGATTTCGTCGACTTTTTCTTTCATTGCGCGAAATATATCTCGTTAACTTATCTTCTAAGAGATCTTCACAAATTAATTAATAATACAGGATGTTTCAGTGGGATATCCCACTTTGTAATTAGCTAGAAGTCTGCGTCCATAGCAGACTTTTAAATTGTAAGTAAGGTACCTTGGGAGGGGGATAACGTCATGTTAACATTTGGGCATTTTTCAAGGAGATGCCATACTGTTTTTTTTTCTTCAGATATAAACTCACAGTTCTAAAGACAAACATGTTTTTCAAACGTACAAAATGACAATTTGTCAGAAATTCAAGGATTAAAGGAATTAAGGAATATATTGTCTTAATCTGAAACTTCGTGTTATTTCCCATGCTTGTGGGTATGAATAATAACGCCATATACATAAATATAACAAAAGATAACATAAATCAGCTTACTGATTGTAATTATTTCCAGACTGGATGAACAGCATCATCGTCAAATTAAATATACATTAGGGGAGAGTCGGGTAGTATCGGACATCGGGTAATATCGGACAGTGAGTTTCTTTCATCTACCACACGATGATAGTACCTGATTGACATGGTTACGTTTCTGTGATGTCGCATAGAGAAACGTAGCCATGTCATTCAGGTACTACCATATGGTGGTAGATGAAAAAAAAACACTGTCCGATACTACCCGACTCTCCCCTACTATCAACATTAAACAACCTAACTTATAATATATTGGCATTTGTAAGACAACCATATTAATTTGAAAAACATTCCAGACAAATTACGAGACACACACCATGATACACACGTTCTGAATGGTTGAAATATGTGCATTATTGGGAAACTGAAATAAGAATATAATAAATGTAATTTGGAACTCTTCACACTCATAACACATAATTACCTTAGTTTTATATTTTATTATTTTTATTCCTTTTACATCATGGTGCTTCATTATTCCATGTCTGAAGACTTGCAAACATATATATTTTGCAACTTACACGTGTATTTTAATAATTGACAATAAGGGCAGTCATGCAAGAATGTCAATGCGTATCATAACCATGTTGGTTTTTACTATGTTTTATCTTGCATGTCACTAAATATGTTTTGTATTTGTAGAGATTATGTACAGATTATTGATATTGCTGAAATGTACATCGTATCTGATGATGTTGGCGTAGTCCAACGAAAACGTTCATACGTCTTTTAAACATGTAATGCAAAGGTTTAACACCTTAAACATATGCTGTGAAGTCAGTGACTGAAATAAATACTTTTAATATATTCACAGAATAAGTTTTATTCAAATACAGTATTTTCTCATTTTTAGTGACTTTATAAAGCTTCGGACGAATTGTCAATGGAAATAGAAATAGTCACAAATTAGGAACACTTCAGAATTTAAAGAAATCCTTTTTTTTTTGTTTTATATGAAACAAGAACACTGAAGTTTAAACTAACATTTCTGTTTACTTAGAAACACTTTGGACACACAATTTTCCATTTGACTGCAGATGCAAGCACCTTTTCGGGTCAGGCTTTACGTAGATTCTTCTTCTCATAAATCTTGGCATCTATAGTAAAAAAAAATAAGATTTTTCTCAGCACTCGATAACATAGGAAAGTAGAAAATTAGGCCAAAAATGGCATTACTCCTAATGATTTGTTTGAATCTTGGGTCAAATTATAATGTCTCTCAAAAGGCTATCCAAATCGCATGAGCATATTAAGGAAGTGCGTAAAATTTACTGTGAATCAATGTAATATTGTACTGCGAACTAATTATATGGTCGCACTACAGGGTGATCCGTTTGGATATGGATAAAATAAAAACACCGTAAAACATTTACTACGGTACTGAACTTCATTTGTTGAAACTTTGTGCATACAACACTGAAATATGGGAGATTCCTCAGAGCTCAACATGATCCCCATTGCGTACCCTGCAAAACTCACAATGGTGATGCAATTCAGGCCATGTCCGTTGTAACATAAGAGGGGTGATTTGTTGAAAAGGTTGAGTAATTTTTATTCTCAGATCATCAATGTTCCTGGGTTTCTGTGAATAGACAATGTCTTTAACAAAACCCTACACGAAGAAGTTAGGAAGAGTTAGATCTGGGGAATTTGGAGACCAACTCAAGAGATAGCTGCTTCTCATACTGGGTTTTGCCTGCGACTGATGTGTATAAGAATATTTTCACTGACTTCGTGAAGAAGCTAGACGACATCAAACTTACGCAGGAATATTTTCAACAGGATGGCGCCACATGCCACACTTCTAAGGCACACATCAGCAGTTTCTTCAAGGACCATGTTATTTGTAAAGGTTTATGTCCTACAAGGTCACCAGACTTGAACGGATTACTTTCTGAGGGGCTAACAAATGGAAAAATCTACAGGAACGGACGACAGACCATCCAGGAACTCTGGACAAATATCACAGCTGAAATCGAAAGAAACATCTGACAACATATTTCGTTCCTCTTTGCCAAGAGATACAATAGACCCTAAGGTCGCAGTGCAGAATAATATCGTTTGCACCATTTCGGAGAATTAAAACAAAGGCTAGAAAAAGATAGAAGATTGCTATCAATTTTTACTGTCTTTATTTATATTATTTTCTCTTTTTCTGCCCTTTATCTCTTCTTGTGCTGCCATTTCTCTTACTTCTTAACCTCTCCATTCACTACTTTCTTATCATCTCTCTCCGTATATCCAACGGCTCTAGAAGAACCAAAATAATTAAATCTGGGATTGCGAGTGCCTCTCGCAAACATTAACGTCCGTCCATCTTGAAACGACACTAAGTAACGATTTGTTGGTTTATCGGTCCTTGACAAAACCCGTCCTGGATATGCTAAGCAATTTTGTGTTGCGTAAATCGCGATAGTTCTAGTGGTGAGGCAATATTTAAAGCAAGTATCCGAGATACATCCTTAACACCTACTTTAAGATACATTTCAATTAGAATATAAAAAACCTTGCATAAATATCACAGATCTGTTTAATATGCACATGGTACTGCATGACATAAGCTGCGATAGGCTTACAAATGATGTCACTACCTAGAAATAATGTTGGCCAGACCAACAACAGAGCGTTTTATCAAACTTATAGAAATCATCTTAGCAAATCGTTCGAGAAGTCCGGGGTTCATTCTTGCACGCCTACATGAGGTTTACCTTAATTTTAACAGATGACAAAAGCTCAGGAGGTACACGCATTTGCCTGCTGATCTGGAGTTGCGCTCGGGGGTCGGTTCGATTCCCACTTTGATCTGTTACCTGGGTGAGTTTTTTTGCGAGGCTTTCTTCAACCGCAAGTGATCTTCAGTGATCTCAGGATTGATTCCGCTCAGAAACTACAGCGTGTTCATAACGCGTGCGTCCACTTCATTTGTAATGTTCGGTACTATGATCATATCTCACCTTTTTTCGAGAAGTTATCATGGCTTAGGTTACATGAGAGGAGAAATCTGCACTCGCTTTCTCTCTTATATCGAATTATGCACACTTCATCCCTCTATTATTTATTCGCTCATTTTCATACTCTCTCTCTCGCTATCATAATATTAATACTCGATCACAACGCGATAACACGCTAGAAATTCCACTTCACACATCATCTCTGTATTCCTCATCTTTCACTGTTGCTACCTCTCGTCACTGGAACTCTCTGCCGACTGAAGTCAAGGGTTGCCGAACATTGAAATCTTTCAAATCCAAGTTAGAAAATTATGACGAGTTGACAGACTAACTTACTATTATGACAAGTGCTGTATTGTATGTTTCCACGTATTCACATTTTTTTATGTTCTAGTGATATTTAACTTTTTTTTTTTTTTTCATATTTTCCGATTATCTATAATGTGATAAGTTGAGCTATATATAATCATAATTTTCCTTACTGTGTGTACTTACTACTAAGATTTAAAATCATCCGTCCTCAAGTGAGGTTGACCACTGGGATCCGGAATTAACAAACATAAAAGATAAAGGGAAAAGGAAACAGGCAAAATATGGATTAGATTTGTACATTAAAACAAAAATTTACGTGTTAATATATAGATGATAGTGTAAAATTTGAAGAGAGGCCTTCAGAATTTCCATTACAATCTTCTGAACCTCATAAAAGAGAATTTTAAAAGATTTAAGAATATTACATGTAAATTTTGGTAAACAACCCCTCGCTCAAATAGTAAGCCTGCAACATCCCAGTTGTAAAGCGAAATGCCATATTTTTCGCTGAGGTATGGAAGACAAGGTAATATTTATCTCGCTTGTCATCATTAATCTGCAGTGCTTGATTCGTGTCTCGTTCAAAGCAAATCGTAGGGTCTAAGACCATCGCTTTCTGGGTTCTTCTATTGATGGCAATTATATCGACTCTTCTATGGGAAGCATCTTCAGACACACAATGAATCTCCTCATGTACTTCCCATCCTCTGTTTCTTAGCAGGCTGGCAATTGCTGTACGGGCACGATGGTGTCTGTTGTTACGCAGTAGCTCTCCCTTCTTACAGAACCCCAGTACGTGGCCAAGTGTTTCAGTCTCGCTGCAGCCGGGATGGCTGTATGCTTTGTACTGCACTATTTCATTACTAGTATTATTATTATTATTATTATTATTATCATTATTATTATTATTATTATCATCATTATTATTATTATTATTATCATTATTATTATTATTATTATTATTATTATTATTATTATTATCAATATTTGTCTTATTTTTTTATACTTTGTATGTCTCATTTATTTTGACCTGCTGTTCACATTTTATTATGCTTTTTTTCTTTCTTTCTTTCCTTCTTTCTTTCTTTCTTTCTTTCTTTCTTTCTTTCTTTCTTTCTTTCTTTCTTTCTGTATGTTATATATTATGTCTGATTTCTACTTACTTGTTGTTTACATTTTATTATTATTATTATTATTATTATTATTATTATTATTATTATCATTATTATTATTATCTTATTCAGTTTTGTGTGTAAAATTGTAGTGTAGGGTACTTTGTAAATTTGTAGTGTTTTTTGTAACGCAGTTTTACTCCTGGTTGAGTGTTAGAGAAGGCCGTATGGCTTAACTCTGCCAAGTTAAATAAATTATTATTATTATTATTATTATTATTATTATTATTATTATTATTATTATTATTATCATCTTATTCAGTTTTGTGTGTAAAATTGTAGTGTAGGCTACTTTGTAAATTTGTAGTGTTTTTTGTAACGCAGTTTTACTCCTGGTTGAGTGTTAGAGAAGGCCGTATGGCTTAACTCTGCCAAGTTAAATAAATAATAATAATAATAATAATAATAATAATAATAATTATTATTATTATTATTATTATTATTATTATTATTATCAGGTAAACTAATGGCTTTTCCTCGGCCTCTAATCGCTACGTATAATCTCGCTATCACCATTAACCTAGTAGTTATACAGCGTCGTTAATAACAGACTAAAAAAATAAAGATCTAGATAGAATTATAAATTAAGAACTACATTTTCTCAATTTCTTCGATATGTCTTCTTCTTTTCATGAAGGATTTGTAGTTCCTGAGTTCCGAAACTGTGGGTCAGTTCTTGGTGATTTCTGTGAGAATTGTTGTGGACAGAGCGGTTGTAGGAAAGTGTCCTCCAAGTTCTTAATTTCGATTTTGCCCATTATACATTTTTCTTAAGTTTAAAAATAAAGTGAAAATGTTTGTATGATATTTGCTTAATTTTATTATTATTTTAAGTGTTACTAGCATTATATGTTACTAATACTTATTGTATTTATCCGATGCATGTAACCTTTAAGATAAAACATTGTAATAAATATTGAATAATAATATCTTGAATGTAGTACATACAGGTTGGAAGTGAAATAATCTTGCAGATTAAAAGGGACGATAGGGTACACTTAAATGAATAGAAAACCTATATTATGTTTTTGATTAAATAAATTGTTAATTAGAAAATAAATTTATTTATTTTTCCAATAACAGTATTTTACTTGGAGCTTTAATGGAGCTTTTGTCGACAATTATTTGCTGAAAACTTAATTTTTATGCGTTTTTATGTCAATGTTTGAAAAAATATATATTTAGCCTACTTAAAAATTCAAAATATGTTTTTTTTTTTGTGTGAAATAAAGATTTCATTGCTAATGTTTAACATCCAAACCCATTCTACTTGTGATTTCATATGTACCTTTGTATCTGTCATACACTGAGGTCTACTTCACATTAAAGACCTATGTCTTCACTGTTTGTTTATAGGCTAATATAAGTTGTCTGTAGGTTTATTAATGATCTGATGATGGTTCAGTGGACCCGAAAACGTTAATCTATTATGTAAAAAACAACACATTTGCGTTTATCACACTTGTGATTTGATAAGTCTGACGGTATTAAAAATAAAAACCTTGATAATTTGTACAGCTTATGGGACCCAAAATGGTTTTCAAATTTGTCGTTAAATAAACCATAATTTTATTTATGTATTTACTTACTTACTTACTTACTCACTTATTTATTTATTTATTTATTATTTATTTATTTATTTATTTATTTATTTATTTATTTATTTATTTATTTATTTATTTTACATTTTAAATACTGGTGGCATTATTGTCTTTTCTTTTTTGACATTTTTGCATTTTTAGTACCGATATTTGATTTTAAATATATGCAAAATACTACAAAGGTGCTTTTCAGACACTAGGCCCTAACATATTTTTAAGCTTTTATAGGAGTTTATTGTTCATTTAGGGGTTTTAAGTCCTATAGCATTTTAAAAGGAGAATGGAGAAAGTTACACAACACAGAACTGCATGCATTCTATTCTTCACCTGACATAATTAGGAACATGAAATCCCGACGTTTGAGATGAACAGGGCATGTAGCACGTATGAGCGAATCCAGAAATGCATATAGAGTGTTAGTTGGGAGGCCGGAGGGAAAAAGACCTTTGTGGAGGCCGAGACGTACATGGGAAGTTAATATTAAAATGGATTTGAGGGAGGTGGGATATGTTGATAGAGACTGGATTAATCTTGCACAGGATAGGGACCAATGGCGGGCTTATGTGAGGGCGGCAATGAACCTCCGGGTTCCTTAAAAGCCAGTAAGTAAGTAAATAATTAAGTAAGTAAGTAAGTAAGCATTTTAAAAGGGGGGAACCTGTATACATACAGTATATGAAACGTAGAGATATCTGAATAACATATTCTAGGACGTAGCAAACAAAATAGGTACGGAACTAGAAATCCGTTCCTTAATTGTAAAATATATAGGCCCCAAATTCCACATGGAAGCACAGACGAAGATTAGTGTAATAGCATATGAAGACGTCACATGGTAGTCTTTGGAAATTAGAAAACGAAACTGGACAATAATAGTACATTATGCAACGAGCTTAGAATGGTAGTAATTAAGACGCGAGTATGTTTATGAAACGAGCGCGAGTTTCATAATTTTCATACGAGCGTCTTAATTACCATTATAGGCAAGTTTCATACGACTTTTTATGCGCGACCATATTCCTAACTTGAAACTATTCATAAGTATTCATGTTATTCTTATCTGACTGGGGAGCGAAACTGACCTTGTGCAATATCTCGTAAATTGTGAGATGTGCGCAGACGCGAAAGTATCGATTTTTTCCGAGAAACAAATGTCATTGACCTTGATATGATCTAGAGAGTAAAATAAACATTAATCTTGATATAACGTTGAAATTGATTTAGACATTGAAAAACGAGATGACAAATTGAATTTATTTGAATATTATTTACAATTAACGCTAATTATTATAGTAACAGAACATAACCTTCTGCGACAGTATTGGATTTCCAGCCTCCGTGACGTTTCGCTGGTTATCTTTCGATTGCATATCCGAGAATAATCGATACTTGCGCTTTCATATTGCTACAATGGTGTTTTCTGATTGGTGGAACACCTGAACTTTAATGAATAAGTGTACTTTAATGAGGTCCATTAAAGGACTGCTACCAGGTGTATAATTGCTACATTTCGGCATGGTCGACCATAAAAGATAAAACCCGTCAAGTTATTGTTCATGATGATGATGATGATGATGATGATGATGATGATGATGATGATGACGATGAAGAAAATTTTAATGTATAACAGAAATTAAGAATATTATAATTATAATATTAACTGCAAGAATACTCTTCACGCAAATAAGACACCCATTGGCAATAGGACTTACTTCACTTCGTACATCTCCACGTTTAAGGAACTAAACAAGGCCGTTGCATGATGTGACACGCTGTATGAAGCTGTTACGTATTAAACATTTATCTGACAAATAAGGAAAACGATTTGTTGTTCATCATTGCAGGGCGGTGTAATGATAATTTCTGCAATAACGCCATCACGTGGCCTTGGCCTTTAAGCAAGTGAGCTTTCCCCTTCAGGATGTTGCAACAAAGCCAGTGCGTATGACACCAATAAAATCCAATGCTTTCATTGTATTAGAAAAAAAAGACCTTTATTGCCCATCATTAGATATAATTCTACATAATCCGCACAGCGAGCTTGACACTGCTGTTTCTGTGCCAGCCACTAACTCAGCAATTGACATGAGTTACAACTCTTATCGTTATACCGGGAGTCCATGCTTAATCGTTTCCGCGTACCATAAATTTATTCATCTGCAACCCTGCTGAGAGGCCAGCATAGCACATCTACCGGCCACACAGCGGTGGCGAGGGGGATCAAATTAAAGGCATGAAAGAGGAACAGCAGTGGTACTAAAAAAATATACGCTGCAGTGCTAGACACGAGAGGTTGAATGTGTACGGAATCTACAATGTTACGGTGACCAGATTATTTATGGTCCAATACGGGACACCGTCCACAAATCTATATTATTATTATTATTATTATTATTATTATTATTATTATTATTATTATTACTTACTGGCTTTTAAGGAACCCGGCGGTTCATTGCCGCCCTCACATAAGCCCGCCATTGGTCCCTGTCCTGAGCAAGATTAATCCATTCTCTATCATCATATCCCACCTCCCTCAAATCCATTTTAATATTATCTTCCCATCTACGTCTCGGCCTCCCTAAAGGTATTTTTCCCTCAGGCCTCCCAACTAACATTCTATATGCATTTCTGGATTCGCCCATACGTGCTACATGCCCTGCCCATCTCAAACGTCTGGATTTAATGTTCCTAATTATGTCAGGTGAAGAATACAATGCATGCAGTTCTGTGTTGTGTAACTTTCTCCATTCTCCTGTAACTTCATCCCTCCTAGCCCCAATATTTTCCTAAGCACCTTATTCTTAACCTATGTTCCTCTCTCAAAGTGAGAGTCCAAGTTTCACAACCATAAAGAACAACCGGTAATATAACTGTTTTATAAATTCTAACTTTCAGATTTTTTGACAGCAGACTGGATGATAAAGTCTTCTGAACCGAATAATAACAGGCATTTCCCATATTTATTCTGTGTTTAATTTTCTCCCAAGTGTCATTTATATTTGTTACTGTTGCTCCAAGATATTTGAACTTCTCCACCTCTTCAAAAGATAAATTTCCAATTTTTATATTTCCATTTCGTACAATATTCTCGTCACGAGACATAATCGTATACTTTGTCTATGTATATAAAATCATTAATAGGGCTAGGATACTTAGGTAAATAAATATTTTATTTGCACTGTAATAGAAACTCGTAATTGTGTTTTAAGATTAACCATTTTAATCTAGTCTAGATAATCTATAGATTAACCTTTGTGAAACCAATCGTTAGTGTGAGAAGGTATAAAAACTATCACGCTTTAACTTCCAACCACTTGATTCCATTATATGACGGTAGGCCACCCCTGGACGTGTCCACGGCTTCTTCACCCGTAACCATTCTTCGGTCTGCAGATCAGCGTGAACATAGCCAGAGTTCTGTCTGCCAGATAAACATAGACATGGTCACGTGGCGAAGATCACGTACTCCAGCACTCTGCACTTAAAGTAAACACCACAAAGGCTCTAGTCTGCTTCTGCATAGACTAAGACGTTTTACCTTTTTTCTTGGCGATCCATGATTAGAGTACAAAGGCCTTGTGGCAAAAGCAGACAAGCATTTCTCATGCTTGTCACATGTAGCATACACAAGGAAAAACCAATTCAAAGGCAGCTATAGTGAGGGTCACGTAAGAGCAGTTCCTAAAAGGCTAATTTGGCCGTCTCTTCAGTGCTGCCAACTAATACCAGATATCACCAAAGAGGGTAAAATCACAATGTCATGTAGCCTCAATAATAATAATAATAATAATAATAATAATAATAATAATAATAATAATAATAATAATAATATACTATTAAAAATAACGATGCCTTGCTTATTTACCACATCTCATCTTTATATTGGGAGGCGTTTTCTAAACGGTTCAATAATTTGTGAAAAAGTAGGCCTACATTTTCATCCTGGACCTCTCGCACATTATGTTGGAAATTAGTAGATTAATATGATCTAATATTAGAATGTATTTTGTCTGACAACATGAAAATAATTGCTTTGACTAAACAGTTTGCTATTCACGAGACCTAACCTAAAAATGTATTTTGTTTCATCACGTGAAATGATTAGTACAAACTCCGAAAACCGAATGCCACTTCGAAATGTATGCTTAAGAATACTCACTTTTTATTTATTTATTTATTTTATTGCTAGTAAGTTTGAAATGAATACAAGTTAATAAATACAATGAAAGATAATCTAGCCCACTCCTGAATGGGTAAGACTCGTGCTCAGGAGGAGATTCCAATCAGACAAAAATAAAATTAAAATTGAGAGTGAATACAGATTAAATAGTGGTACATTTTGGTTCACACAAACGCAGAGAATTCATATTTTTAGTTCTATATTTATGTATATACCTTTCAAAGTTATTAAAATGTCTATGAAAATATTTTAATAAAATATAATAATACATTTGTTTAATACTGAAAACTTTGATATGTTTAAACAACAATTCAGTTGGGTAATCTTTCTGCTTATTTAAACAAATTTTTAATGCTTTTTTCTGTAGTAAAATTAACGGATCGGATAAAGGTTGGATTTACTTACTCCTAATAATTTTGCTATTCTAGTTATATTTGATGTCTCCGTCCGCATTTTCTATCGATCACCCAAGTGCTTGAATAATACCATGTTTTATATTTATTTACACTTATCAGACTATAATCGTGAATTGTAACCACAACACAAGCAACATATAAAACAACTGTTATGTATTAATATAATACTGATATTACTTAATTATCAGTATGTTCTAGTTTCACTAGCTTCCAGTAATCGGCTCAGAAATCTAGAACAATTTGAATTTTCAGTATTTGCACTACCGACAACAGCTGTTCCTGGTGCCAACATAACAGTTAGAAAATCACTACCAGTTGTAGTATTTCTCAGTATCGAAATTCGAAACGAAGTTGGTAAAAGAAAATTCAATCTTCGAACTAGAAAATCACCATAATCCACTAGCATAATGTACTAATGGGGGGGGGGGGGAATGGTTAGGTTTCACCCTCAGGGTATTAAGTAAGCTGATCCGGACTATAGTGTATGTATGTATTTGTTCACACTGCAATGGGTATATACCCGGTGGCAGTGGTAACTAATTACACTCAATAATGACAATAATAAACTTATTAATTAAAAATACAATTAGTGATAATATTAATAATTAATACTAATAATACTAATAATAATAATAATAATAATAATAATAATAATAATAATAATAATAACAATAACAGGGAATATACTAAATTAAATGAAACGATCACTTAAAATAACATTTGAAATATTCTAATTTGTATCTTAAAACTAAGATCGAACTAAAACCCACGAGTATATGTTCATATCTGCACAAGTACCTTTCAACATTACACTCATTTTGCTGTCAACTCACTCACTGCACTGGAACTACGACACATTTCACTGATTCTATCCTGATTTCACTAACACTTCAAAAACATTTCACTGTTCAAATACTTTGCACTGCCACAATAACCTATAAAGCTTCACTGACAGGAACACGTTTCACTTACACAGCACACTTCACTGACACGACATACTTCTTCACTGATACAACACACTTCACTGACACAACATAATTCTTCACTGATACAACACTTTAATAACAACATATCATTTACACCCTTTAAATACTGTGTATAATTACCGTCTATTAGTAAGGTCCTTAAGCCTATTTTTAAATGCATTTTTGGTTGTTGGTAAAGCCTTTAGTAAGTCTGCAGGTAAAGCATTCCAGTCCCTGATAGTACGATTGAGAAAAGAAAACTTTCCAGTGTCCGTCCTCTGCCTTCTTTCCCTCAATTTATATGAGTGGTCGTTCCTTGAAGAGTAATTTGGCGGCTGCAACCTATTTTTTATTTCTCTCCAGGCAGGCTCACCTCTGTATGTTTTGAACAGTGCGCATAATCGAATTCGCGTTCTCCTGTCCATGAGTGTGTCCCATTTTAATGGTGAATTTTTCCGACAACACTTATCCTTAGTACTGAACAAACCACGCGGATTAACATAACAGCCGCGCTGCTTTTCTATCCAGGAGTTCCGGTTCGATACCCGGCCAGGTAGTAATTCATTTGTACTTGCATCCAATCTTGCATCGTTTCATTTATTCATCTATGCAACCGTCCGTCCGTCCGTTATTTCTTTCATCTTTCCATCTCTCATCCAGTCGCTCATTTGTCTATCGCCAATCACGGTAGAAGAGTTCGACCTTGATCACGAGCGCATAACGCATCCACTACATAGCGTCGTAACATAGACATCAGGGCTGTACATGCATATACATCGAATAAAGGCAGCAATTATTACAATAACTTGCGTTACTAATTTTCTGGCTATGTAATAGGGCTAATTATTCAATTATTTAATATACATGTACATATATAAACAAATCGCAAAGGAAAGGGGCTTTAAGAACAAAAAGAGAAATAGGAAAAGTTAATTGTTTGTAAACCATTTTCTTGTTAAAAGCAAATTATTTATTATGTAAATACTTTACTTCATTGGTTAGGAGAAACTAATAGGTCTACCTGCTCGACGTGTGTGATCTCTAATTACTTTTGAGCATTTGTTGAAAAAATAATGACAATATTGATTGAAATAGAGTATATTGATTGAGTGATTGTGAAAATGTAGTCCTTACTCTCCAGTTGTGATTGTGTAATGAGTTTTCTTAGTTATTTGTGAGATGATTAAATTATGCTATTGAAGAGCTATCGTAATTTTTGGGATCAATCATTTAAGGGGATACGTATCATTTTTAAAACTTCCACAATTTTCGGCCAAAATTTGTGAAATTTAAAGTATATAAACAGATCTACAATAGTATATAATCTCTACACAATTTGGTGTCATTAAGTCTAATAGTTTTGAAATTATCTATTTTTAAATATATTTTATATTGACATCACTAAAAAGGCTCCTTGCGTCAAAGTTTCCACAATTTTTAGTTCATATTTGCTCAAAATATTGAAAACAGTTATGGGAATAAAAATTAATTAGCTTTGGATATCAGTCTAAATAGAAAGAGACAATAAATTTTTAAATATCATGAATTTACCATATCTAATCTAAGTGCAATATGAATATTCCCCGAAGAAACTTAATATTAATATTTCATACAAATGCTAGTTAAATTTTATTTATCAACATTTAATTGATCTTTGTGAGAAGTCTCAGACCAATATGACAACTGTTATGCAAGGAGCTTTTCATTCAGTAAACTGCTTAAAATTGTAAGTCGAGAAAAAAAAAATTCTCTCAACTCACACACCGCATGTATGGCCATATATGATTAAATCATTTAAAACAGTTTCAAATATAATTACGATTATAAAAACAAAAGAAGTGGATTTTCTTAATTTTTCAGCATTATTTCTTGTCTGAAATCAATTTCTCTCTTCTCCAGAATAATGTCTCTGTCTGTGTTGTGTTGTGTTTCGTACTGACGTTTGGTATTTTTTTTTTTTACAAATAATATAGTATATATTTTTTACTTATTAAACACTGCACTTCATCGTCATGTTCGTTATATAAAAACTGAACCTTCTACTTATCATTAAAATCTGTATTGTAATCTCGCTTGCAATCTGTCATGGTCTGCAACGTTTATGTGCTGTACACCCTTGTGCCTCAGGTAGAGAAGGTCCGCGCTTATGGAGAGAGCTTAAAAAAGCTCGCGCTCAGAATTACTAGTAAGCGTCGCATCCCTGGTCTATCGATACAGCCACTATTAAGGACAGTAAGAAAAAGAATCACCCGCTAAAATCAAAGGAAAGCATGCTGACACAAGTTTTGACAACATCGTACAGTATTTGTCGCGAATTGAACTCTGGTACTTCTGATATGAAATCGCCGTCCGTCTGATCTGCAACGGGGTCTACACTCCCTATGAAGGTGATCCAGTTCAGTGAAATTCGAGTGAGGAATGTCTCCTTACAAATCTGCTCTCTTGTAAACTCACACACGCAGTGCGAATATTCCATGTATACTGGAGAACATGGAATAGATAATACGTGTTGATGTCGACGATGTTGCACATATTTGAGCGAAGGCCAACACGGTGTTCGAACAACAAGTTGTTGTGTAAGCAACAGATGTGCGACACAACTATTCAATTATACTTATCAGAAGTCATTCACAACGGCCACATGCCTGGAAATACCTGCTTTTAAAGGTTCATTAATTTTTGGGCTCTTGGACCTCAATCACTGAGCGGCCATATTGCCAAATACAAAGTGGAATGATTGAAATGCGTGTAAGTATAGTTATTTATGTTCCATCGGATTTACATGTTCCTAAAGATTAGCAGAGTTCAAGACAACTTCATAAGTCAGATCAGTATCGCCAGTCTGCACGCAATTCAACAAATCCGAACTTGAAAAACGAGCTCTCTTTGCTTACAACTGTCTTTCTGTAGCTCTGTTGTTCTTCATTCAACGGCCCAGTTACACTTTTCACACACGATGGGATGATGTGGATGTGATGGAGTGATATGGATTAATGATGGGCGCTATCGAATGAAAACTGTCGAATTATTCGAAACACCGACTGTCGTTTCATTCGAAAGTTTTGTAAAGTATTTGAATGTTTCATTGACTTGCCAATCCACCATGTAGAGCAATGGTTCCCCCAGGCGGGGGCTGTGTTTAGAGCTGAGGGTGTCGCCAGATGATTTACAACATAAAACAAAAAAACAGCTTATTAACATACTTTTATGTTGTATTTAGAAAAGTAAACATGAACAACGTTGAGCATAAAAGCGGATGACGTGACTATGTTAGGAGAAAATCCACAGACTATTAAGGAAAACACGGAAATTTTATTTGAATCAAGTAAAGCGATAGGTTTGGAAGTAAATCCCGAAAAGATAAAGTATATGATTATGTCTCGTGACCAGAATATTGTACGAAATGGATATATAAAAATTACAAAAAATCCTTCGAAAAGAGACAGAAAAATTCAAATATCTTGGAGCAACGGTAACAAATATAAATGACACTCGGGAGGAAATTAAACGCGGAACTAATATGGGAAATGCCTGTTATTATTCGGTTGAGAAGTTCTTGTCATCCAGTCTGCTCTAAAAAAAATGAGTCAGAATTTATAAAGCACTTATATTACCGGTTTGAGAGAGGAACAGAGATTAAGGGTATTTGAGAATAAGGTTCTTAGGAAAACATTTGGGACTAAGAAGGATGAAGTTACAGGAGAATGGAGAAAGTGATACAGAATGCTGGCTAGTATTGTGATTGCATGGTAGAACATTTCAATTTATAACTTGGACATTTCCATAGACATTTTAAAATGTGTTTCACGGATATAAAGCTGAAAGTTCATTTATTAAATTATTATATAAAATTAAAGATCAGCTTTTTCATCCTCGAAGGTGTATGTTTGACAAAATGAGTGACACAGATTGCTGGCTAGTATTGTGATTGCATGGTAGAACATTTTAATGTATAACTTGGACATTTTCATAGATATTTTAAAATGTGTTTCACGGATATAAAGCTGAAAGTTCATTTATTAAATTATTATATAAAATTAAAGATCAGCTTTTACATCGTAGAAGGTGTATATTTGACAAAATGAGTGATACAGATTGCTGGCTAGTATTGTGATTGAATGGTAGAACATTTTAATGTATAACTTGGACATTTTCATAGATATTTTAAAATGTGTTTCACGGATATAAAGCTGAAAGTTCATTTATTAAATTATTATATAAAATTAAAGATCAGCTTTTTCATCCTAGAAGGTGTATATTTGACAACATGAGTGATACAGATTGCTCAGATTGCTGGCTAGTATTGTGATTGCATGGTAGAACATTTTAATGTATAACTTGGACATTTTTATAGATATTTTAAAATGTGTTTCACGGATATAAAGCTGAAAGTTCATTTATTAAATTATTATATAAAATTAAAGATCAGCTCTTTCATCCTAGAAGGTGTATATTTGACAACATGAGTGATACAGATTGGTGGCTAGTATTGTGATTGCATCCTAGAACATTTTAATGTATAACTGGGAGAATTTTATAGATATCTTAGAAGTATTTTACAGATATAAGACTGAAAGTTCATGTTAAATTAGTAATGAAAAATTAATATTTTGACCCTGAAAGGTGTAGGTATGTACCTCCTATTTTTGAAAGCAATATAGCCTCTCTATATCTGTGTTTGTTTGTCTTGCTGTCTGTTTGTCTAACAGAATCCCCCACTCTCTCTCTCTCTCTCTCTCTCCTGCCTCGTAGTTACATGACTTGGTTTCAAAGGCTGGAGGGAAGAATCTATCAAGTCACTGTGCTCACTTTTAGTGACCCGATTAAATGTGAGTGCTCATCTCACTTGTTACGTTTCATCAGAGGTTATGCACGATCTCGCTTACCAGTCCACAGAGATAGGCCTACGTAACTACAAAGCGGCGAGCTTGCGTATGCACTAGTCTACAAGGCCGTTGGTGAGGACGTGAAAGACCACTTGTTTGTCTGAAGAAGCTCTCTTGAAGGCCGGCGAAATTGGAATCGTATACTAGGACTGAATTACAGAGACTGTGACATCATTGTTCAGCTCTGTTGTGAAAGAATGCAGAGGAACTTGACTTAATTCATAATTTTAAGTACCTACTCTAGAATCATTATTTGATGATGATGTTGTTGTTGATGATGATGATGATGATGATGATAATAATAATAATAATAATAATAATAATAATAATAATAATAATAATAATACCGTATTTTCTCGAATACTACGCGCCCTCGAATAAGCCGCAAGTGATTATGTCGCAGGATTATCGAAACGGGAAAATCACGTGACAGGCCTACTTACTTAACGGGGACCTTTTCTTTAAATTATGTTAAAAACATAATATTACGTACAATTCCAATTCTGTACAGCAAATATGTCCAGGAAAGCGCCTAGCAGCATAGCCACTAACCAACAGAAACAGGTGAAGGAAATCAGGATGCCACATAACCACTCGAACGGACAGTAAGTGCATTTGTTTGTAGCAGCATTGTCATTATTTACATTGCTAGGAAACAAAATTTCCGAGTAATATAAACATAGTATTATGCGTTAATGTAGGGCTTACGAATATTGATTGAGACCAATTTACTGACATACAAATGTTATTTAGGGACAAATGCAAGAAAGTGGTACTAATATTTGAACATTAGAGCAGTAAATGAATATACTGTAAGAGAAAGTTAGAGATATTAGGATTAAAAAACAAATAGAGAATAGCAAAGAAAATGTAGGATAAACATTGAATGGGAGATTAGACGTAGTAAAAAAAAGGTACATAATGTAAATCAGAGTTACTTGTGGAGACATGTAGGCCTATTGCAAAGAATGTGTTAATGATGGTACCGGATACGAGAAATGTGAGGTACACCATTATATGTAAAGAAGTGCTGTGCGTAAATATCTACCATAGGTCAATATCATGTATGTGAGGACAAATTTACGCAGGTACAAATGTTATGTGGGACAAATTTTCTGGGACGAGATAGGGAAAATTATCTGAGACGAATAGTTGTACAGTTGTCTAAAGAGTACTATAAATATAAAGTTTTTGTGACCGTAGTCTGTTTATATTTTCGTGTGGTTTTAATTTGTTTATAGTTTAATATTTTATTATTGTAGCCTATTTGTATTTGTGGTGGTGTGGAAAAAAGGCCAGATGGCTTTAACTACACCAGAAGAAATAAATAAATAAATAAATAAATAAATAAATAAATAAATAAGTAAACAAATAAGTAAATAAATAAATAAGTAAATAAGTAAGTAAATAAATAAGTAAACAAGTAAGTAAATAAGTAAGTAAATAAGTAACTGAATACATAAATAAATGAATAAATAAATAAATAAGTATATAAGTAAGTAAATAAGTAGGTAAATAAGTAAGTGAATAAATAAGTAAATAAGTAAGTAAATAAGTAACTAAATAAATAAGTAAAGAAATAAGTAAATAAGTAAGTAAATAAGTAACTAAATAAGTAACTAAATAAATAAAAAACTAAATAATAAATCAATGAATGAAAGAATGAATGAATGAGTGAATGAATGAATGAATGAATGAAAGAATGAATGAATGAATAAATAAATAAATGAATGAATGAATAAATAAATGAATAAAGGAATAAATGCATGAATAAATGAATGAATACATGAATGAATAAATAAATGAATGAATGAATGAATGAATGAATGAATGAATGAATGAATGAATGAATTTTTTGCTTTCTTCTAAACTTTTAAATTTCCCCGAAATGCAGGGAATACATTTCTCTCATTACCATCGCTGAGCTATTCATGTATTGAAGACTGTGCCAAGTTTGATACCTATGACAACTGAAGTTGTTTATCTCACATTTTAGGTAGCATGGGTGGGCTGACTTTAGTGTAACTCAAGCGTAACATCGCACAACAGTTTAAGTACAACATCCTCTGATGCAGACTTAACTAAAAGAGTACGATAGCTTGTTGTAAACAGTGGCTACACACTTTTAGAGGTTTGAACTGAGTGGCATCTTGGAAATCAGACTTCAAAACATTGATAGTGACTGGATTTGATCACTGCGGTAAACGTCTCCTATAACAATTGGACGAAATTATTATGAATGTTTACTGTATATATTTTATATAAAAAAGGGGTCAATGCATTGGCAGCCTTAATGCTATCTTCAAGTTTTGCTATTGATTTTGGGAATATGAAACTCTAAAACATAGAAGATCATCTCCGGTTCGAACTCCGGCAAGTCCAATTGGTATTTATGGACAAAGTAGTAGGCTTCCTTTACCAGCATTCCACCATTGCCCCATTATCATAATGCGGTGCTATGTAGTTCGTCTCTATAGGTGCACCAAGAGTATCGAAATTCATATGATTTCAAAGATAATTACATTGCACACTGGTACTCTACTTCTAACTAATTGTATACACTCTGTTACTGCCTCAACATCCTTTTACTGTTTCTCAACATAACCATTAGAAATGAACAACGATGGAGAAAGCGAGACTAACAGCGCCCGCAAGCCGAAAACCTGCACGACAATGTTGTATTACATCGCGTCCTTGACGTAAAGCCTGCTTGTGAGTGTTCCGAGACTCGAGATTGATCACTCCCGAAGTCCCGAAATCAAGCAGCCTTGAATCCCCACAGTTGTTAATACCTAACTGAATTCTTATCTACTTTGGCAACTGTTATATATGTATAAACAATCAAGTAGCCTATTTGAAACATCATCTCTACCTTTCAGTGTATAATAATCCGTTCTCCAGTCTTTATTTAATTACTAGGCTCTTATTAAAGGGCTAGGAAATTTCTTTTCATATGTTTGAGATCAAGTGCGCAATCTCAAGTAAAACGATATTAACGTTATGTTTTGTTTCTTAGAAATGCAAATTTATTTGAGAATGTTTTTCTATTTATACAGGGACATCATTTTATTTTTACTTCAATTTTTATTGTACCTGAGTTTTTGAATGTATTTCACTCCCACCCCTTCTACTAATGAAGTTCGAACTCCACACAGCGCCAAGACAGCAGATAGTAAGCAGTACTGAGTTACTGAGTATAGTACGTTCCAGAAATATGTTCGCGTTTTCCAGTGACGAAAGAGCTTTCAATATTGAATCATATTTTCGCACAGGTACTGTCCGTTTGCCTACGTCGCATCCCGATTTCCCCCACCTGCTTTTGCTCGCCCCTCTGTCAAAGCTGGGCTGTCTTAGCTCTTTTATGAAAACATTAATTTCTCTTAGGAATTGGACGTTTACGTAATATTATACAGCTGTTTAATTTAATTTAAATAAAAGGGCCTCGTTAAGTAATTAACTGTCACGTGATTTCCTCCCTTTCTACAATCCTGCGGCATAACCACTTGGACGGACAGTAGATAGCATGTCTGAGTAATTTTATATTTTCGGGTCGGGCAGAAGTGAAGATTGAATTCACAGTACGTAGAGTAGGTACAGAATTATTTCAACATGAGTTACTAGTACGAAGGACGAAACTGGCAATTGGAATTAGATGCAATAGTCTATAGTGCGATGATATGCACAAAAGAACTGAAGCCTGTATCGAAATGAACGGCCACCATTTTCAAAATTATGTTTAAATATTCATATTATGATTATTTTTCAATTTAACTTCTTTCTCTATATTGTACGCTAATGTGCTGTAGACAGTATAATATACACTGCATATTGAATACGTTCGCATGGATAACTCACTTCGTGAGTAAAAACACTTATTCTTAATACAGTACTGTACTTTGATTAAAGAAAAACCTAATGAAAATTAACAAACTCAAAATCGCGATATTTCCTAGTTTACGTAAATGGATGAACTACTTTTCTTCCTTCCTATACCTAGTAGAGTGATTTGTGTTTTACGCCAGTATCATCGAACTCCAGTCTTGGAGGGGGGAGCAAGCGGTGTTTCCGGTTCTCTAAAGGTATAGACAGGTTAATATTAAAAATGTTAGTAAAAATAAAATGATGTCTCTGTATAACCATAGGTAATATCATATAATAAAACCAGAACATTTTGATAACTATGATACTGTTTTGTTTTGTCTTTTTGTATCAATTAAACATCTGTAATGTTATTTGTTTCAATGATGTATGTTATTCAAAGTTACGAACTCTTTCCACGCCGACCAAATGCAATTTCGAGAATGATGAGCGAGACTCGAAGCGCACGAGAATGACGAGACGAGACTCGAAAGACAAATGCAACGAACACAGCGAGCGAGAGCGGCAGTTAGTTTTGTTCATCTCTATTGCATTTTATAACAGACTTGGTTATTACCTCCAAATTCTACTGATGTTACTTTATGTAACTTGCATTTTTAATAAAAATGCATGTTACATTTTATCAACATTTTATTATTGTTTTGTTAATCTTTGTCTAAATAGTAGAATGTTAAATTAACCAGATTTATAAAGTGTTCTTTGTGTGTTACCCAGTATTACGAGACCTGATGATGCCATTTCATGGCGATTATATTAATTTTGAAATTCATATGGTCTGATTGGTGAAATCAGCTGCAAGCACATATAATTCTATCGGATCGTCGACACAGTCTGGTTCTACTATAGGCTATATCTTGTCCGCATTGCGCCGCATGTACACGTTGTCAATGCCAGCCCACGTATGGAGATAAGCTTAGCCCATTAGCACTGCACCATTATTTATTGCAACATAAGCTAGTTTGCGATTATTTACGGGATCATGTTCAAAACCGGAAACAAAAAAACTGCGTTTCTATTCCACGCTAATTCTACGGGATTTATTGCAGGGAAGAGAATTGAGGACGCTTTTTTTTTTAACTTGAAACTTTTATTCCCTTGACATTCGAGAAATCTGGTTATACAATACTGTGACGTCATTAATTGGAGCAGACTTTGGATGAAAAAAATTATGATGTGTTATAACTAGGACCAAGAATTTATGCATTTGCATATGGGCTATTCCATCTCAAATCGACAGAAATATAGAGAAAATTGACCTTGCAATTTTTAAATACAATGAAACTTTTTCTGTCCGTTGACAACTGTGATACAATGCTTTGTGAAAAGTTTGAGGCATCAGAACTTCATAGTGTTTAAATTAAAAATATTCAAATTTATCGTATTTTCATAAAATTAGCAACTTTAAACTGTTGTGGCTCCGAAACCCTTTCACCCAATCATCAAAATCATGATATATTTTGATGCTGAGAAATTAAAGTTTATATTGACATGTAAACAGTTTTTCTTACTTTTTATGGAAGTGGAGAAATTTATATTTTTCTTCCTTTGACCACGAAAAAATATTTTAAAAATATATGGTTAGATTCCGCATTGAAATTAGAAATAAACACATATTTTTTACTGGTGCACCGTTGATAAGAAAGTATTCAAAATAACAAATAAAGAAAATAAATAGTACGCGCGTGAAGTAACCAGCTGACTGTGAGACGGGAGCTAGCCGAGACAAGCAAGGCCAGGAGACAAACACGTGATGTGTCGTCTAGCAGTCATGGCTGGGCTAGCTTTGTCACGAGTTTTCATAAACACAGGAGTAAAATGACGCCCAACACTCGCTTATCTTCAACTCTCGGCTAGTGCGTGCGGTACTGCGCCGTTCAAGTCCAGGCGTGTGAAAATAATTTATTTAATACCCTCGAAACTTATTGCCGAGGCACTAAGCAAACAATGCCGAATCCCTCTTAATAATTCAAGGTTTTTTCTCAATATTTTTTACATTTTTACAAATAGGCAAAAAGCCTAAAAGTAAGTAAAATCAGATTATCTGTCTCTCTGTGTACAATAAAAACAAGGATTACTTCTTAACATAACCTACTAAATGTCAGCTTCAAAATGAGCTCCCGTTCAATGTTCTGCAGTAAATGGTTCCAGAGTTCTGAGCGCTGAAAAAGGCTTGTTTTTATAAAATACGCTAAATTTGTCGCTCAATAGTACGAAAACCGTTTGACTTTCGATAGTATATTTTTGAAAATGCACTGTCCTTAGCACCTTCTATATATAGGGAAAAAATTAGAGTATTAAAAAAATGCGAGGTTTTTTACTGATCGACTTCATATGGAATAGCCCATATATTTTTCCATTGGCTGTACTTAATTGCTGTTTATTTATCTTCACGAATCATCAACATTCTATTTTTGAAAACTGATATTGAGTGAAATTATTTTTACCAGAAAAGTATTGAAAGTTTCACGGCAAACCTAGTGAATCTCACGGCACAGTAGTGCGCCTAAAGCAATAACGTCCTTGGTAAAAGTAGGCTTATCTTTAAATGTGGCATTGCAAGTGTTTGAAGAAACAATGTCCAGCCTAAATTCCGTCCCTGGTAGTATAAGGGGAAAAATGTAAGGATAAAATAAGTTACATGGTATCAACAAATCCTGGATACGAACAAATGTGCAAAATTAGAGGCATTTTAAACGGAAAATCCTTCCCTAATCCCAGTGACTTATCTTTTACTGTGAAACAGAAGCATTGAAGTATGCCCCAGTAACGTCTTGCGATTTTGAGAGAATCTTTTTAAGATTAAAAATTACAAATCCATCTTCAGAGACAATAGACGCTGTTTCTGTATTGAAAACCCACGTCATATAATTATCGTGAACTGCAACCCATCGCTTGTTTGATCTATAACGTTATTACATTTATTTATTATTATTATTATTATTATTATTATTATTATTATTATTATTATTATTATTATTTATTAATCATATGTCAAGAAATATAGAATTTTTAGTGCATATTTATTGCCATATCTTAAGGTTTTTAAAGGCATACTCGCATGCACTTTAGTACGTTTTTAGAGCATGAACTTCCTGGCCCCAGTTATAACAAAATGGTTTCGAATCCAGCCAGCCGTGATAAAACATAAAAGAAAAGCAATACTGAATGTGACGTCAAAGTGAACTCACTATTATTCTTACACAAATGGTGGATTAATAAATGCGGAGTGTATGAAGATAGAAATAATTTAGTTAACATAATGTAATGAAGTGCTCGGTTGTGATATTCATTTCCAAATTAATCCAATTCTTTGTATTATCCATTACAATCATTTCAAACAACTCACTGGCGTCATATCGATGTGTGAATCGTTTCGACTATCAATTGCATTGTTGTCTCTAGACTAGGCCTCATGGAATGAGGAAGCGATTATGAAGTAGTTAACGAGAAGGCTCCGCCTTGTTAAATTTAATTGCGGGGAGTATAAAAATTTGAATATGAAGAAATATCAAACTTTTATTTCAAATTCCGAATATTCTTACAATTCCAACCGTGCTCACAATAACAGTTACAAACATTTCACGGAATTGTAGGTATTTGTTGAATCTCCTGTCACTTTTCGAACAATTCGTTTCATCTGTCACTACCTTTCAGGGGTTCTCCATTGTCTCCATGTTATCACGTCATCGGCTTCGAAAAGTCTGAAAATTAAATAATAATAATAATAATAATAATAATAATAATAATAATAATAATAATAATAATAATAATAATAATAATAATAATTTATTGTGTATTGGCCAACAGCCGTTGCCCAATAATAGAGCAGCACATTAGTACAATAAAAACTAATAATAGGCTACAAATGTTATTAGTAAGATTCGGATAAAGTAGCTGTAACAGGATAGGCATCCTTGGTCCGTGCGTTTTATTTACAAACATTAACTAGTTGTCTCGTGTCCCCCAGCCGACAGTAGTGACGCCGTATATTCAGTTCCTATCGGCTGTACTGTCCATTGACTGATGTTTTAGCTAGGGAGTTGGTAGCGCTCTTCCCAGTTTTAGCTAGTGGAAGAGGGTAGTGTTTACTTAGTCTGAAGCAAGTCAAAGCCCTATCCTATGCAAGTATACAGCCTATCCTGATACAGCTACATTATCCGAACCTTAGTTATTAGTATGTTAAAGTTTAAATGCAGATATGGTATTAATAGAGATTAAAATAATAAATATAATGTTAAAGTTTAAATAAAGATATAATATTAGTAAAAATTAAAATGATGAGTGTTGAATTAGAATCATAAAGAAACACAGAAATCATAAAATGCTAAAATTTATAATAATAATAATAATAATAATAATAATAATAACAATAATAATAATAATAATAATAATAATAATAATAATACTAAGGGCTGCCGAACTTTAATTTCCTTTAAATGTAAATTAGAAAAGTAATTATCTTATGATGAGTTGCCAGACCTAACGTGTTGGAAATGTGTTCCACTGTATTTATTATTATTATTTTTTTCTTATTTTTATTATCTAAATCGTGTTTATTTATCCCTTAATGCCAATATGTATTCCACTGTGTTGTTGTTTTTTTATTATTAATCTATTTTTGTGTACATTTTATTCCCTTGTCGGTTTCTGATTTAATTATGTAAGTCCCACTTAATTGTAATCTAATACTAATATGTATACTAATGTGTTTATTTTTATTTTTACTGTGTACATTTTTCTTTTTTATTGAATTATCGGCTTCTGTTTTTATGTGATTCGCATTTGATTCTAACAAATTAATATGTACTTCACTATGTTTATTTTTATTTTATGAGGTAAATTTTATGTAACTACCTCTTTTGATCTCATTATGTAATCAGTATGTAATTACTTAATTCTGATCAAGTTTTATGATCAACTGTGTAAGCAAGTTTTAATCCTGGTTAAGTATAAGAGAAGGCCTTAAGGCCTTAACTCTGCCAGGTTGAATAAAGCCATTAATAATAATAATAATAATAATAATAATAATAATAATAATAATAATAATAATAATAATAATATATAATTTGCAGCAAGTAGCAGCCACATACAATATGGAAATTTCAACAGATAAAATAAAAATTATGCCATTCTGTGGGGAATACTCAATACAAAGTAAAATTTGTCTTGATAATAAAATATTAGAAAGATGTAATAGTTTCCCATATTTAGTAGGTTACAATCTTTCCATTTTTTAAGAATTGGACATATCACAGAAAATTAATAAATACACAAGAGCTATGGGCATTATAAATAGTGTGATGAAACCATCCTTGGTTCAGAAAAAAAACACGCATACGTCTCTACAACACATTGGCACGACCGATGCTCAGCTATGACAACGAATCCTGGACACTGAGGAAAGCAGATAAAAGCAGAATAACGGCTTGTGAAATGCGATTCATGCGAAGAACAGCGGGCTATACTAAATGGATCTGAAAAGAAATTGTGAAATTTTAAAGGAACTAAAAACTCAACCAGTTTTAGATTACATTGTTCAATATCAGTCTAATTGGAAACATCATTTGGAAAGAATGAGCAATAGTAGACTCCCAAAGGCAATTTATGATTATGTACCACATGGCCAAAGATCTGTGGGTCGTCCTGCTAAGAGATGGCGTGAAAATGTTATGTGAGACCGTAACAGGCCTTGTGGCCTAACACTTGTCAGGCAGAAGATGAAGAAGAAGAAGAAGATAATGATAATATAATAATAATAATACCGTAATAATAATAATAATCATCATCATCATCACCATCAATTAAACATAGTTTGCTTTTGTTAGTCTTATCTGCAGTAAAAAAAAAATATGCTGTAAGTTTTGCAGTTTTTTCCTACTTATTATGTAAAACAGAATGGGTAAACCTATAACAGAGCGGGATTATTGAATAAAAAATGTAAGCAAGTGAAATGAGATAGTCAAAATCCATTAAAAGATGCATCAGCCTAGGGCTATAACCATATAAAAATAAGAACAGCAGCGACAATTTAGAATTTTGGCCCTTGCTACAAAAAAAAATATTTATGTTGATTACACAACAGTTTGTTTATAGCGTGTCCAGATATAATGTATTAAGTAAACAAATGTTACATTACAAACTTAGAGGAAGATGTGAAGGTCGACCTTGGGAAAGACGGAAGAATTTAAGCTAGAACAGGTTTTTATTGCCTAATCCATGAAGTGGAAAAGGAGGAAAACAGAAAGTGTAATTATAGCCTACTGCAAAAAAAAAAAAAATGTTTTTCGAAATTTTCAAGAAAATACAATGTGATCAGTTCTTCAGCATCTCTGGTACTCAAAAAATGATTTTGTGCGAGATCGTGCGTATTTGCTTGTTTTCCGCACAGAACCAATCCGCGGAAAGTCTAAAATTCCACATTCAGTATTCCCAACCTAACACACATAACAATTTCCCTCTTCTTACCGCTTAAGCGCGACATTCATTTTACTGCTTTAGGCTTTTAACATATTATTTTTAGAGACGTTTAACATAGTAATAATTATAAATTGGAAACTTACCATTGCAATTTCACCTAAATTGCAATGTTAATTATTGTTTTTAAATATTTGCAAAAATTAAGTAAACTCTACTACTCCACGAAAGCTATTGTATTCCTGATACAAGTAACATTAAGGAAGCCGTGAAAAAATCAACAAGACTCCAGATGCCGATGTTATTACTGCAATATGTTATATAAATAATATTGTTGGAATATTAAAATGAAAAATAAATCATTACATAACCTTACCGTTTGTTTTAAGTTCGCATTTATAGACTGGGGGAAAAAAAAGACAGACGTATATCACGGCCTGCTGGAGTATAGACATTTTTGTTTTCTAAAGTTGCCGTCATTAAACAGAATCCAAGATGGAGATTTCATTGCAACTAATTAGAAATTCGTCTTTCAGGTATGTAATAAACGATCTTCGCACAAAATAATGTACGATACACGAGCGGTATGTTTGTTTTCATGTTCTCGGAAATTAAAAAAGCTCAACTACGTTTCGCTTTTTCAATCTTTTCCTCGACCATGAAAACGTCAACATACCGCTCTTGTAACGTGTATTACTATTATCTGTCTGTCGGTGTATAGCGATTTCTCTTAAATGACCGGGAATATTTTCCTTTTTCATATTCAGCATGTACAAGTCAATTAATCCGGAAATGATGAATTTATCCATAGTCTTCTAGTGTAAGACCATAAGCTTGTATGTATCAGAGAGTCACACCGTCTTTCCTAAAGCCTACAAAGGCTCCTCCCTCCATTTTTCGGTCATCTCTCGTAGTTCCCACAATCCTATGGTCGTCCATTCTTGACACATATGCATTCTCTGGTCCCTTCTTTTTGTCACCCAGTTATATTTTCTAGTTACCACACTTCTCTCTTATTGTTTGATTTCTTACATGGTTTAGTCTCGTTACACTAATTTTTCTTAAATTTTAAAATGAAAAAAGAATGGTTAATCTAGTTTAAATCTTACCCTTAAATTAATTTTTGAATTTAAACATATGTTTTATATAACTTCACTACATACCTGTGATTAAGTACACTCTATTCAATTATCATAGCACACATTGAATTAAAATTTTGGCCACTTACTGCTAATAGATACTAAAACATACCCTACTAAAATTATTAAAATATCTGTAGTGTTATGGGCATAGGGCTTATACTAATCTTCAATTTTTTTTAAATTTATTGACGGTGATGATTACTATAAGACCTATGCCCATAATATTACAGATATATGAATAATTTTAGTAGGGTATGTTTTAGTATCTATTAGCAGTAAGTGGTCAAATTTTCAATTCAATATGTGTTATAATAAGTGAATAGAGTGTACCTAATCACAGACATGTAGTGAATTTATAAAAAAAATTGTGCTTAATTAAAAAAAATTAATTTAAGGATACAGATTTACTCTAGAGTGACCATTCTTTTTTCATTTTAAAGCTTAATGTGTATACACACATACCTAACAAAAATGAAAGACCACTGGTAAATAGTACACTATTATATTTATGACTGCTAGAAGATAGGCTATTTTTACCATTATTTTGCATGCGATAATGACCAACTCCCCTTAATGTGTATACATATATCACTAAAAAAATGAAATAGCTGTGATAAATAGTATTACATTTATGACTGCTTAAAGATAGGCTATTTTTACCATTACTTTGCATGCGATAACGTCCAATTCCCCTTAATGCGATGCGTTACTAAAAATGTCGAATTTTGACAAATTTTATCATTTTTTTTATTTTCGTACTAAAAATGTACGGTTTCATAAGGAGTATTTTCGTGAAAAATATGTGGTAGAGAAGAACAGTAGCCTATAGTAACCTCCTGAAGGGGGAAAGGAACTGGCCATCCTACTCGATTATCTCCTGGTTTAGTTGTCTCATGAGTGGTACCTTATTGGTGTCTCACTCTGAGAGAGGAACAAAGGTTAAGGATGTTAGATAATAAGGTGTTTAGAAAAATAATTGGAACTAAGAGGATGAAGTTACAGGAGAATGGAGGAAGTTGCACAACACAGAACTGCACGCATTGTATTCTTCACCTGGCAATTAGGAACATTAAATCCAGACGTTTGAGATGGGTAGGACATATAGCACGTATGAGCGAATCCAGAAATGCATATAGAGTTTGGGAAGATCGAGACGTAGATGGGAGGATAATGTTAAAATGGATTTGAGGGGGGTGGGATATGATGATAGAGACTGGATTGATCTTGCTCAGGTTAGGGACTGATGGCAGGCTTATGTGAGGGCGGCAGTGAACTTCCGGGTTCTGTAAAAGCCATAAGTAAGTGAATAAGTATTCATTAATTATATCTTTATTTTGGATTACTAGGATTATATAATGTGTCCATTTCTGTCTCCTGTAAACTCTCATAAAGTTTATAAAAATTATTTTGTTACACACTATATAGCATATCTACAGTGAAATATTCGTATCTTGTGTTATCACAAGGTAATCAACTAATCAATAACGTTATAAAACGTTATTGGCATAATGATTTCAACAACATATCAGGTTTTAATAAAAGAGTAGATTTCTACTTTCGGTATACTCTTTTTATGATATGTCGAATATCAAATCGTACTCGATTTCTGTATCGATTCTCTGTAACATCTTTGGACTGAAAGCTCCCAGAAAGTAGATACGATGATCTTGAAAGTTACACAGACAGTTTGTGCAAAATCTGTCCTTCACGTAGCCCCACTAAAAGAAAGCCAACTTTATGATAACAAGATAACTTGGATACCAATAAATGGGAAATCTCGTTATGACAGTTGTAGAATATGACAGTGGAAAGCATGTTATCTACATCAAAACAGACTACGTAGAAGTCTAAAGAAATTTGTCTTATTTCAGATCATATGTGTGTGAACAAGGTTTTAATATATCTATTGCTCACTTTCTGAGAACAAGATAAAGTTTAGGAAATTTATTGCCTGTAACGGATATACTACAATGTAAAACGCCACCCACATCATTAAAACTTGTCATTTCTAAACCGGCAAGAGAATAAATAACCATTAAGTGTTTTAAGAACGACATAAACTCTCGTTTGTGGTTTTTAAAAATAGGAGTAATATAAATGATGAAATGTGTGTGTGTTGGAGAAGGTCCCACGGACGAATTGGCACGAGAAAACAGAGTCTGGACGAGAGTTGGACTCATCTTTATCATTAGAACCCTCCAAGGTTGCAACAAAACAGAATTCCTTTCAAGGTCTAACCCGGTTTGCGGAAACGACTGATTGTGTATTCATTACGGGCATAATTACATAGACGCTGTCGTTTGTAATTCCCTCTTTCACCGGATACTGCAGTCGTTAGGTCCGAGGGCAGGATCTTAATTATGCCTCCATCTGCATTTTTCTAAACTAAATATATTGCAACGTTCTGAACTCAGCCGCTCTTTGGCAAGCTTTCACGAAGTCAGTCAGCTGTTATTCGCTTCTACATTAATATATTAATGCTTGCACTTTTTTCTTATGTGTTATTCATTTATTTTTTAAACATTTTTTTCATTATACAGGATGAATTGTAAGTAATGTAATTAATTTTAGGGGATTACCCTTTTAGATATTTCAAACAAAATAATTTAATACAATTTTGCTCGGTTTTACTTCTTTCCCGAGATTAAATTTGTTTTATATGAAACATTTCATAGCTTGTTTTAGGAAAGCCATTGATTTAATTCCCAATATGCTCAGTCAATTTAAGAGAGCAGTGTATTATGATGACTATTACACTCTTACTACGTCATACTACTTTTGACCAATAAAACGGTACGAAAGGACGTATTTCAACCAATCATGGCTGCTTATCGCACAATTTTATCGCGTCCCTAGCATTTGTTTAATTTTATCGCGTCCCTAGCATTTGTTTCTTTGTTTGCCAACATTTGAAACTACGCTGGTCTGGACGTCAAAATATATATATAAAATTACAAACCACTCCAGTCGATGCACAGCAGTTTCAAATATGACTCGCATTGGCATTCAAGAACAAGAATTAATAAAAATCACTGATCATACCTATGCATCTTCTGAAATCCGATTTACAAATAAATGAAGAGCACCATTCGGAAATCCTGAATATGTTGAATACACCATGTAGGCCTAAATCAACGAGTTCCACTTCTATTGCGCACACGTCCAATATAACATCAATTGAACCACCAACCACATTCAAATTTGAAAATTGTACATTCAATAATTATTCCCTTTAAAATTATTCTTTCGGAAATCCTGAATAAATTGAATACACCATGTAGGCCCAAATCAACGAGTTCCACTTCTATTACGCACACGTCCAATATAACATCAATTGAACCACCAACCACATTCAAATTTGAAAATTGTACATTCAATAATTATTCCTTTAAAAATTATTCATGTTTATTTTTTTATGTCATCGTCGTTAATTGAAACTTTTCTAACACTTGTGTACAGTATATTAGTTAGGTTATGTTATAGCTTCTGCTATATGATATTATGGATAGTCACGTATCAGCGATTGTTTAATATTAAGATTTATTGAAAATCATCTGTCAAGTGACGTTGATTACTGGGATTCGAATACTTGAAGTGGAATGCAACTGTTTTAATAATAAAAATGAAACTGAATCAACAAAGCCTTCTTGACTAGTAACATTGCCATCGGGTATAATCGATGTATTTTCGTAAGTCACTTAATATTTTATTGTATTGGAGTACTTCGTTACTTCTAATCTTTATATACTTTCTTCTAATCGTGTAATAGTCAATTAAATCCCACTCGAGTTTTGATTTTCTCTAGATAAATCAAAACGTCTAGTGAGATTACTGTTGATAAATGATTGAAAGAATTTTAGTTTCGTCCGTTAAATATGCAGAATTTTGATCCGAACAAATGTAAAATTGTAAAATTCCTTTGCAGAACGAAAAGTTACATTTGTTCGGATCAAATTTCTACATATTTAAAATACATTCGGGAAGTCCGTCATTCGATTCCTGGACCGACCAACCTGATTGTGGTTTCTCCGTGGCTTTCCACAGTTACTTAGGCAAATGCATGGTTGGAATTTTCATTGTCACGGTCCATTTTCCCTTCCCCTCCCGTGTAGAAAAAGAATTTAGATTTCATATCATATCATTCACCTTCCTCATGTCATTGAATAGACGTATTGAGGTCAAGACGCATGTCTTCATCCGCTTACGGGAAGGAGCGTCCTCTCCGTAACAATTTCTGGGTTCCCGGTCTTCCGCAATATCTTTCTGCCAGGATTAATACCTTAAAAGCACTTCCAAGGGCACTTCGACACCTTGGATGGGCCGTTTGAATGGATCCTGTGCTGCTTGGTTGCCTTGGTGGCGTGAACTTGGAGCGGGGAAGGGTAGGAGGCCCTCATTGGATGAGGGGTAAGGGCTCACATGCGGCCGGTGGGCTGGTACACCCTCATCCTCATTCATCCCATACACATCGGGTTGCACAATAGGCCTCAGTATGGCCGACGTGGAAAGGGTCGTCCTAACCTAACTTAACCTATTCTCCGTACTGTTGCATGGTCTAGTTCAGGGATGTCGAACAGCGCTCTCGAGCTGTGAACTGAAGAGCCTTCACTCCTCCCTTACCGTGCAACGGTTCAACACAGATAGCAGGCAGACCGGGCGAATGATCGTAAACAAAAGCGAAACTGCGGCGGCTGGTACTTTGATAACTTTTATACATCTTACTAATTTTTAGGAGCTCATTTTAGATTTGCACTTGAAAACTTTGTTGAACGAAGAATGTAGGTCTACATGAGAATGGATGGATGGATGATGATAATAATATCGTGTTATCTACTAGATCACTCATTAATGTTGTTCGTTAGTGGCAGAAATACATCATCATAATAATGTTGCTAATTCATGTTTAAAATATCAACTTTATGTATATACATAAAATTTACTCTGTCACTCGTTAAAAGTGTTTAAAATTGTTAAAAAGGTATTGACAGACGGCCCGTTTCGACGCATATACATGTATGTGTTGTAGCAGTGCAAGTTCAAAAACATAAACTGTTTTGATGTATAAAATTAATTAATCTTACTATGACTTGAAATTTGTTCATATTTTTTGTTACAGATTCAAAAATATCTTCTCCTCGAGTTCGATCCTTCAGTAAAATGACATCTACAAGATCTTAATGAACATTGAAATCTGAATCGACATCCCTTATGAATATAGCTAGCTGCGCCGTATCTTTGCGGTCGGTACTTTCATCAAGATCTAGTGCATAACAAGTAAAAGTTTAATTCTTGCTATCAGTTGTCCGTCCAAGTTATCTCCTATTTCTGTCATGCGCTAAGCAACAATATTACGGACAAACTTAGAGATTTAAAAACATTCCAGACATATCTCTTTTGCCTTTTCACGAGCGGAACCGGATACTTTTTCTGCTTCATAAGCTTCAGCATGCATGGAATTAAAATGCCTTTTAATATTATTATGGCTTATGTATCAAATCCTACTTTTGATTCAAAATTCTGGGACACAAAAAACCCAGATGAACAATGCATTACCAAAGAAGAACTACAAGAAGCATTAAAGAAGACGAAAAATAGTAAATCACCTTGAGAAGATAACCTACATTCAGAATTGTATAAATATGCAGGAGATCTATTTCAAGAAAGATTACTAAGATTTCTAAACAGAATATATCTGACTGCCACTACCGGAAGAATGGAAAAATAGTGTAATTATTCCCATATATAAAAGAGGAGATAAACAGAATGTTGAAAACTATAGAGGGATTAGTATCCTCAACACATGTTATAAGATATTTAGTAGGATTTTAAATGAAAAATTAAATAAAACATGCTGAAACTTTCCTTCTGGAGTGTCAAAATGGCTTTAGAAAAGGAAGATCATGTGTAGATCCATTATTTAGTATGAAACTATTGTTAGAAAAGAGAAGAGAATTTAATTTAGAAACCCATATAGCTTTTATTGATTTTGTGAAAGCTTTTGATAAAGTCCGAAGAGACCTTTTATTCGACATATTACAAGAAAAAAATATTCCAAATTTGCTATTGCAAAATATAATAGAAATCTATACAGACAGCAAAATAAGTGTCAAAATAAATAACTGTATATCCGGAAGAAAATTAGTTAATAATGGAGTTCGACAAGGTTGTCCACTATCACCAACTTTATTTAATAATTGTATAAATGAAATTATTTTAAAATGGAACCAAATCTACACATCAGGAATCAAAATAACCAGTGCTCTAACATTAAATACCTTACTCTATGCCGATGATCAAGTCATAATTTCCAATTCAGAGGATAATTTACAAAGAGGATTGTATACATTAAATAAAATATTAAAAGATTTTGGGATGGAAATTTCAGCACAAAAATCAAAAGTAATGGCATTTTTAGGACAAGACCCAGTCAGAAGTAAGATAATATACAAAAACCAATGCCTCGAACAAGTGCAAAATTTCAATTATCTGGGTTCTGAAATATCTTATCAAAATGAAAAAGATGTGAACAAGAAAATTACCAAATTTACACAAATTCTAGGAATAATAAACAATGCATTAAAAGCTAAATTAGTACAAAAATCTACAAGAATAAAAATATATAATACACTAGCATTACCGACCCTTTTATACGGAAGCGAGATTTGGTCTTTAAAGAAAAAAGACGTGAACAGAATCAAAGCAACGGAAATGAAATTTTTGAGGAGGACAGCAGGATATACTCTTTTAGACCGAAAAAGGAATGAAGAAATTTTAGAACAATTAGAAGTAGAGTCAGTAGAAGAAAAAATCAGCAGATACAAATTCAATTGGCTAGATCATGTAAGAAGAATGGAAAATTCAAGAATCCCAAATATTATGATGCAGTATAAACCTAGAGGACATCGTCGACCAGGAAGACCTTTAAGAAGACTGCTAGATGGGGCCGAAACAGGTCTACAGAGGCCTAATTCGTGAAGGATGATGATGATGATGATGATGTATCAAAGTTTCTTTCTACATATTAAGCAATGCGCTTATCTGTCCTTTCACATAAAGAAATGTTTATCAATCCATTCACTATTGAAACATCGTTCCACATCCATACCAGCCGCCAGAGTTGATAAACACACTGCGTACAGAACACTGCTACAGTAAGGGTAGACTGGCCTCACCGCTCCAGCTCAGGTAGTAAGCAGTACCTAATCGTTTCACAGCTTGAGAGCTCTGTCCGACATCCCTGGTCTAGCTGAAACCGGGTTGATGCGTTGATACGAAAATTTGTCCGTCTTAATTTGCCACTTAACAATTTTTTTAATATTATAACGAGGTGCATTAACAGCTTGGGCACGACCAAAGGACCATTGGTAGTTTTTTTCTTATCTGGAGGTTTGTTCTTTAGTGCTGAACCTGTTTCTTCTAAATTGCGAACCCAGGTTTTGATCGCATGTGAATCAGAATCATGACAACGGAGTTGAAAGCGGAGGCAAAACTCTCTACGAGCAACTTCTCCGCATTGACCAATTAGATAATAAGATTTTACAGTAAATTATCGTTGCTCACTAGTCCAATGCTCCATGTTTAATAAATTGCAACAGAATAAACAATGACAATGAATCTAAGCCTACTGCTAAAATAATCTATGTAATAATAATAATAATAATAATAATAATAATGTTTTATTTTTGCTGGCAGAGATAAGGCCATAAGGCCTTCTCTTCCACTCAACCAGCCTTAATCAATACAATACATAAATTTAAATTACAAATATTTTCACTACACTTAAAAGGTTCTCCAGCAATAATCTTCACTACACATTTATTTAAATTTAGATAAATCTTTAAGGTAAAGTAGTAACTTAATTTATGAGCTAATTTAATTCAATGAATTATAATTAATTTAATATTTGAGATAGCTAGTAAAATGATGAAAATTAATTTAATATAAGCTTACTAGGACTATGTTACAGAGAGAATATATATATATATATATATATATATATATATATATATATATATTTCTATTTCTATAATGAGAATATTAATGTAATTGCCATTAGAGGTTTTGTAAATCTATTTAGAGAAATTAAAGATAATAATAATAATAATAAGAACGGACAGATGTTAGTTTCATTATAAGTAAAAATATTAATCAGCAATTCATCTGTTAAGTAAGAATTTATGTAATTTTGACCTAAATGAAGCTATTGTCCAACAACCCCTTATATCACTCGGAAGCGAGTTCCAATTTCTAGCAACTGAAACTGTATAGGATGAAGAATATAAAGATGTCTTGTGGTAGGGTATAATGAGTAAATTGTTATAATGAGATCTTGTACTTAGCTGATGATATGCGGATAAATTTTGAAAACGAGAAGCCAAATATATTGGGGTAGCGGTGCGCAGAATTTGAAATAAGAGAACAAGAGAATGCAGGGCTCGTCGATCGCTTAGCCTTAGCCAAGACAGAGTTTGGAAAGACGGGGAAACATGATCATACCTACGAATATTACAAATATAACGGACGCACGCATTATGCACACGTTGTAGCCTGTTGCTCAAATTTGCATTTAGGTTACTTAATATAATATCGCAGTAGTCAAAGTGTGGCATCACGAGTGTTTGTACAAGGATTAATTTTAATTTATCAGGAAGAAAGTTCTTCAGTCGCTTTAATGAGTGAATAATGGAAAATATATATTTTTTTTATGTACTACCAACAACGAAATTAAAATCTCCCGTTTCTTTGGCCCATATTTTACTTCAAGAACAATCACCCACACATTAATAACGTCTCTTACAATATCATTTCGAACTTAGTATGCCTTTGATATTTTGGCCTACTTTCTCCAAAAACCACTATGAGTTGCTAGCAGCGTTCTGAGCACTCATTGCCCCAATTTCTGCTCCATATGCTAAAACGATTTGAAAGCCGGATTCTTTTTCAATATTTGCAATACGCGACCTTGAGTTTCTTACAACACGAAGGTTTATCTAAACAAATGAGTCTGACTTCTTGACATATGAAATGTCACACTCGAGTTTCCTTGACTCCGATGCGGGCCTTGTTGCTCGTGGTAGACGGTTTACATTTGACAAATGTTTATTTTTGGTTGCGTATTAATGAAACCCGTATTTGCACAAACATGATACGAGGTCGCGAAACTGACCTTGGAGGAAATCTTTGTGATGCGCTGTTTACGTCTTTCTCTTCCTTTTTCTTCCTAAGCGCAAGCAATGAAATATGCAATGTTACATTGTGCGCGGATATTTTTAACACGGGTGATGCAAAGTGCGCCTGACAACCTGCAGTTTCGTGAGACAGGTGTTTTTATTTCGAGAGATGTATAATATGATACTGAAGTTATTCCAGAAAAAACTTCAAAAGCATAAATATGTAAACGTAAGATAAGAAGTAAGTATGTACAGGCTGTGGCTCAAGTTCCAACGCTCTGTTCTTCCATCCAGGCGGCCCAGGTTCGATCCCCGGCTAGGTTGTGATGGTATTTGTGCTGGACAAAAACAGACTTTTCAGAGGAGTTTTGTCGGGATCAGAGGTCTGCATCGGACGTTTTCACTCGAGCGCCAAGTAGTTCATAGCATAATCCGATAGGTAGCACACACGCATGATGGATAAAATTGTGACGAGCGATAAATCCTCGAACGGTATAAGCCGAGCGTTAGACATTCGTTCTTGTTACAGTGATGAACTGTGTAGTAACATCATATATATTTATCATTTCAAAACTTTGCAGTGTTTAACTAACTTCTCCATAGTACAACTACAAAACTTGCTTTAAAATGTAATATAAATGTTGTAGGTAAATGTTTTTTTTTCCTTTCCCCCCCCCCCCACACAGGAGTGATTTTGTTTTTTCCACACCTGATAGATGTTATTGGATGTAAATGTAATTATTATAAACGGAGAACACAATCACGATAATGCAAGAACTGTATCAAGTTTTCTAGTAATAATAATAGTAATAATAATAATAATAATAATAATAATAATAATAATAATAATAATTAGTGTATCAATCTTTGCGTCTGTAACAGTTGTGCGGCATGATTATTCGTTTTATTATATTTTCTGTGACATTATCTCTGTACTAATATTGTTATTAATCTACTGCTATATCAATAATATTTTGTAAAACGTTTCTACATTGTCGCAGTATATAGGCTGAACACTATGTATGGACCTATCATATTATATATGTGGTAAATCAAATATTGAATAATTATTAATTAGCAATAATAACTGTATATCGAAGTTTTTCATACTATTTTATTTATAACTTCATGTTATTGTTTTGATACGTTCCATTAAACGTTTGTTATAAACGCAGAAAATAAAGCCTTATTTTAACCGTGTGAACAAAACATATGTGTATCTTATGTGTCGCCTTCCATACAAGATAAGACATGTCGGTGAGATGACCTTGTACTCCGCTTCTATTTATTACGAGCGTATCACGACCGATCGTATCTCACTCGAGGGTGCGACACTCGACCGAGTTCAAGCGAGCGATTTAACTCCAATGCAGCACTCTGGTCGGGGTACTCCCGTTTCCCTCTATCATTCCATCAACACTCTTCACCTCGTTCTCATTTATCTATCAACTACAATAGTAAAAATAGGCTGCGGTTTCCCATGCTGATAAAGGAAGGGCCTGGGGCTTCGGACCCCTGAAGCTCATCAGGCTACTCGTGTGCGGACGGGACCTGGCTCTATCAGGGGCTGAGGCAGGATGGCCCACCTGTCAGTTTTATGTGGATAGAGGAGACGACCCCCAGATATGGAGGATAGCTGCGAATATATTGACTAAACAGTCGCGGACAACCGATAAGGGGTGGTACTCCAGCTTGGGGGTTGGAAAAAGAGCTAACAACCCCTCATCGTAACATGTTAGAAAAAGCAGTGATTTACATGTAAGGTGTGTACCAAGGAGTAACTTACGTTTTTTATATTTATACAGGGTGTTTCCGGACTGGTGTTACTAACTTTCAGGGATGATAGGGAAGGGCACATGTATCAATTTGAGATAAGGAACCCTGGTCCGGAAATGACTGAGTCGAAAGTTACGAGCAAAAATAGTTGTGTGGAAATGGAATTGTAATTTGGCACCACGTGCCCTCCTTCCCTTAACCTTTGGAACAGTCGTGGAAAGATGGTATGGTATGGATGTCTCCTACGTGGGTACTTGCCCAGATACAATCTGTGAGCTTGTCTACTGTTCCCATTCGAAAATCAGGTCTGCATATTCCGCTCTCGTGTACTCCTCCATTTCACTAGGACTGATCGACTGGACACGGCAACTTGTACACATACACTGCTGTCTACAAACGTACATATCAGGACCGACCATGTCCGTTACACATTACGCTATCTGCATTGCTTTAGTATAGTTTCCTGTCCCCACCCCTCAGACAGCGCACTGAATGGAATACTATAGGTAGACAACATAAACAATGTCAGGTGAATACAGTATGTGTAAGACGTACAGATAAATACACATAAATAAGGTGTACAGAGGAATAAAATTATTTCATTTCCACACAACTATTTTTACTTGTAACTTTCGACTCGGTCATTTCCGGACCAGGGTTCCATATCTCAAATTGATACGTGCCCTTCCCGATCATCCCTGAAAGTTTGTAACACCAGCCCGGAAAAACCCGGTATTTATGTTTTTCATTTTTTGGATACTTCAAGCCCAAAATTTACAAAATCGTATTTTTACCATATATAAACTATGTTCATTTTCATTCATAAGTAGTATTCAGCTCAAGAGCAGGTCTTTCACTGCAAACCCAGCATTCTCCAATCTTCACTCTTTTCCGCCTTCATCTTATACTCCGCATACGATCCATACATCTTAATGTTGTCTATCATCTGACATCTTCATCTGCTTCGAACTCTTCTCCCGTTCACCATTCCTTCCGGTGCACCCTTCAAAATGTCAATATTTGGAACTAAGTAGTGACTCAGACAATTTCTTTTCCTCTTTCTGATCATTTTCAATATTATTCTGTCTTCATCCATTCCTCCGAGCACAATTTAATTTCTTTATGGACCGCTATTTTATAAAAATTGTTTGAAATTTTATTTGTGATCTAAATATACGTGTATACAACAAAGAGAAATGTTTCAGTATGTAAATTTATCACTATCGAGAATAAGGGGCCATGAATTAAGCAGTGCTATGGAATGTTGACGGAATGGAGAGATGTTGATGAAATTATGTAGGTGCCTAATATGGGGAAACGGGAGAACCTCGAAAAAATCTAACTGCAACCTTGTCCGCCACAAGTGTCACTATGGATTGAAAAATTCAACGCCTGACTGTGACTCGAACCCAGACCACCTGCGTGACAGACTGAAGGTCTGATAACCATCGCAGGGGGTTCCTTAAATATTAGTAATCAAAATTGCTCAAAACAACTTACAAAACTGATTCTTAGAGCTCGGGTCATATTACAAGAATCACTCTGCATATACGCAACCCTGCTACCCTTCCTATATGTAGAGCTTTCTTCCAAAATGCTATAAGTCCATCATAAATGATTTTGAGATATTTGAGAAACACTTTCAGAGTTTAAACTATTGATGTGAATCGTTTGCTTGAAATTCAATAAATACAAACTAAGCTAGCCTTAGGCCTACAGATCCCCCAAGGGATTTAAAATATTTTTATGTTCGACCATGCCGAAATGTAGTAATTATACACCTGGTAGTAGCCCTTTAATGCACCTCATTAAAGTACACCTATTCATTATACTTCAGTTGTTCAGCCAATGAGATCACCATTGTACCATTATAAAACCGCAAGTATCGATTATTCTCGGATGTGCAATCGAAAGACAATTAGTGAAACGTCACGGAGGCTGGAAATCCAATACTGTCGCAGAAGGTTATGTTCTGTTACTATAGTAATTAGCGTTAATTGTAAATAATATTCAAATAAATTCAATTTGTCATCTTATTTTCAATTCAAAATCAATTTCCAGGTTATATTACTATTAATGTTCATGTTATTCTCTAGATTATATGAAGGTCAATGACATTAGTCCCTCGGAAAAAATCAATACTTTCGCGTCTGCGGATATCTCACAATTTAGAAGTTGACTTCCGCTCTTCACTTACATAACCATAACATGAATACTTATGAATAATTTCAAGTTAGAAATATGGTCGAGCATAAAAAGTCGTATGAAACTTGCCTATAATGGTAATTAAGACGCTCGTATGAAAATTATGAAACTCGCTTGCGCTCGTTTCATAAACAAACATACTCGCGTCTTAATTACTACCATTATAGGCTCGTTGCATAATGTACTATTCTATATGATCCTTCTCCTTGACTTATTGCATTTTGTACGAGAATCACTGGCATACTTCGTTTTGAATGAAATACTGTACTAGATTATAATTATAAAATTATGTTTTAAATTCCATTCACATAAATGACGTCAAATCCTGTAGAACAATAAAATTCTTGATAACGGATCCAACAGAAGGCCTTTCTATCTTTGCCTTCTCTAATGATGATACAGAGATCCTAACCATTGGATGTTTCTATTTCCATTGACATTAATTGTGCAAAAATCCCACACCGCATTGACTTTGGTAAGAGATCTCGCTTAAGGATCTTTTTAACGAAATAAAAAAAATTGCAGCATAAATCTAGCTGCTGTCAAGTTGACGAAAATGTAACCCAAGGTTATTAGCAGAGATAAACATCATCAGAGTGGTGCAGAGCCCGGGGCCACTCCAGCACAATGCTGGCGATGTAATGAGAGCAATTGTGATCCGCGAGGTCCTTGAGGAGCTGCAGGTGTGATGGTCCATCTCTGGGGACTTTCACGGCATGTATCACAGCTTGACCCTGCCGCGCTGGGAGTTATGTAATAAATGCAAGATAAATGGCCCGAAGGGAATGGAACATCAGCTCCTCTGTCACGGACCACGGAGCCCCGCGCTCGCGGTGGGTGGGGGTCACACTTTATAAAGCGGAAACTTGGCCAAGGACCAGAAAATGTTCGCTTGACTATTGCGCCACTATGGATATGTTTATGGAGGGGGACGCGGGTTAAAGCGAGCGAACCATACGTTAAGTGGCGATAAAAATTGTTTTCTTTATGCAGGATACGAATAGGCCAAGAGGACTTCAGTTATATCAAATACCTTACCATAACTATTCAAAAACGGGCTCTTAAGATTCAAAAACGGGCTCTCAAGTGTTGTCGGAAAAATTCACCATTAAAATGGGACACACTCACGGACAGGAGAACGCGAATTCGATTATGCGCACTGTTCAAAACATACAGAGGTGAGCCTGCCTGGAGAGAAATAAAAAATAGGTTGCAGCCGCCAAATTACTCTTCAAGGAACGACCACTCATATAAATTGAGGGAAAGAAGGCAGAGGACGGACACTGGAAAGTTTTCTTTTCTCAATCGTACTATCAGGGACTGGAATGCTTTACCTGCAGACTTACTAAAGGCTTTACCAACAACAAAAAATGCATTTAAAATAGGCTTAAGGACCTTACTAATAGACGGTAATTATACACAGTATTTAAAGGGTGTAAATGATATGTTGTTATTGAAGTGTTGTATCAGTGAAGAATTATGTTGTGTCAGTGAAGTGTGCTGTGTAAGTGAAACGTGTTCCTGTCAGTGAAGCTTTATAGTTTATAGTGGCAGTGCAAAGTATTTGAACAGTGAAATGTTTTTGAAGTGTTAGTGAAATCAGGATAGAATCAGTGAAATGTGTCGTAGTTCCAGTGCAGTGAGTGAGTTGACAGCGAAATGAGTGTAATGTTGAAAGGTACTTGTGCAGATATGAACATATCATACTCGTGGGTTTTAGTTCGATCTTAATTTTAAGATACAAATTAGTATATTTCAAATGTTATTTTAAGTGATCGTTTCATTTAATTTAGTATATTCCCTGTTGTTGTTGTTATTATTATTATTATTATTATTATTATTATTATTATTGTTATTATTATTAATTATTAGTATTAATTATTAGTATTATTATTAATTGTATTTTTAATTAATAAGTTTATTATTGTCATTATTGAGTGTAATTAGTTACCACTGCCACCGGTATATACCCATTCCAGTGTAAATTAATACATACATACATAATAATACAGGACAGCTATATACTAGCAGCATTGGCGTGAGTGCGAAATATCGCGGACCTGACATCTAGCGGAGCGGGATGGAATTACGTCCACATATACAAATATTAACATAGCGGGATTCGGACTATTGTTTAAAACGTGAGTTACTAATGTGGAATTATATATGAAACACTTAAGAAATGTTTAATAATATATTTAATGTAACATTATTATCTTATATCAAAGCTGCATATTATGAGAAATATTGCATACTTCATATTACTTTCCGTAATTAATTGTTACATATTTTTTCTTTGGTTTACCGAGATAAAATCAATCTGATATTAGGAATGAATTTACAGTAATGTTTTATATACGCATTGCTGACAACTGCAAAGATAAAATTGATAGTAATCTGATGCTTGTATTAATTAGTAAAGCCATGTGGACAACAATAAAACTTAATTTGATAAAACCTTAAAATTTTCAATATATTTTAGCTTCTATTCATTTATTAGGCTTAAATAAAAAACTAATTTTTATTGTTCTATCAACACAGAGACGAAGACATTAGGCCTACTAAAGAATTTTGTCGACTCACGTTTTATGATCCCTCGGAAATCGAAAGTACGATTTGGAGCAGTTTATAATGCTGTAATTGTAGCAGTGACAGCTTACAGAGAAGGGGGAGAAATGTTGTCATGTTGTCCATCTTGCGTGTTCCCGATAGAGTGCGGTAACGAACAGTTGACATGAACGTATACATTGCTAACCAGTTTGTTGAATACTATGCACTAAAATTAGTGTACAGTATTATTTTTATTATTCTTTAATGTGATGTGATATTATTAGAAAAGCGTTGAAAGAACTGTAAACTGTAAAAATAAGTTTAAATATAATACGATACATTTACTTTTATAAGTGACAGTATTCGTCCATGTAATATTGTTAGAAAAGCATCTTGCTGGAAAACATTAAATTTATATTTGTTACACTTTTTTCTATTTTTCCCTTTTCCCCAGAGTTTCAAGTCTTGAGGACCCTGCGTCATCTTCATCTACACGGCCATTGTCTTTTCAAATATCGATAACAGTGCTCTTATTAATTTTAACTCAAGCAGCAGTTTCTCATTACGACTTGTGCCAAAGGTAAAAGAGGCCTGCCATTATCTTCTTCCCTCTCAAAATACTCTCGTCGTACATTACACACAATCTCTTGCGCTTGACTTTAACGGGTCACTTTGTACAATATTCTTTGTTCTCCGCCTGTCTTTCCTTCCTTCCTTCCGACATTGCACAAGTCATCTGTTTAGAAACTCTCGCAGAAACTAGAAAACACACACTAGTCATACACTCCACCGATGACAACGGAAATAATAAGCGTAATATAATTTAAACACAATAATTATCGATACACTAAAACAATAATACAACTAAACAATATTTTTAATTCACACAACGCACGCGCTAACCAGCCAACTCAAAGTCATCTCGGACATTGCATTCAGTGCAACTTGTAAACATAAACACGGCAACACCGTCCCGTTACTGTGGTTACGGGTCTCTCGTGATTGGTTGATTTGAATGGTTGCCATGGTAATATGCCAAAGGCGCCATTTGTCAGGTCGGAAGTAGTTTTGGACACACCATAATCACAAAACGTAATACTTATACCTTTTCTATTCATTTAAGTGTACCATATCGTTCCTTTCAATCTGCAGGATTATTGCACTTCCACTCTGTATACTCTACGTGGATAAAATGTCGGCACGTCAATTACAATTTCTAACGCATTGTTGGTAGACATCGACTCCTTGTGATTGGGGCGTCATCTGAGAAGGTCTAATCAATAAACAAACTCTTTATCTTATCTCTTCAAAGGAAAGCGTCATCTTTGACACCGTCTGGGTAGTAATTGAACGCGTCCACACCTGTGGAGTAACGGTCAGCGCGTCTGCCCGCGAAACCAGGTGTCCCGGTTTCGAATTCCGGTCGGGGCAAGTTACCCGTTTGTCGGTATGGCATAGTTGCGCCCCGCGATCAATTGGGAGGCCTAGGCATGGCATAATTGCGCCCAGAAGAAATCAGGTAGCAAATGGGACATGGCATAGTTGCGCCCCGAATAAATCAGGTAGCAGATGGGACATGGCAGAGTTGCGCCCTGATGGGCATAGTACACACGAAAGTGATTGTCATAAAATAAGTAAATAATTTAAAAATGTTGCAGTGATAGCTGCATTGAAATCAGGTAGGCCTAGCGTATGATCCATTTTGCTATTTAAAATAACATTTTTTTATTGATCACACACAATAAATAAACTGCATTTTTTGTTTCTACATCGATATCTTAACCCTACGGTACAGGGTTTCGAAAATTGAAACTTAAAACTATTGTGAATTATTAACTCTTCACCCTTTTCACTAAACTTAACATTTATTTTAAATTAACCTCACTATACGCCACAGATGGTGTGAAAATCACTAATAAAATGTCAAGACTACTAAGGCCCCTATTCCAACGGCTCACTCATTTGAATATGCCAGTTAATAAAGTACTGCCAACTTCATGGTGTTCATTTTAACGGTAGGCTATTGAAATCACTGCATAAACAGTAGAGAAAGTTAATAAAGTACTGCCAACTTCATGGTGTTCATTTTAACGGTAGGCTATTGAAATCACTGCATAAACAGTAGAAAACAGTTAATAAAGTAATGCCAACTTCATTGTGTTCATTTTAACGGTAGGCTATTGAAATCACTGCATAAACAGTAGAAAAACAGTTAATAAAGTACTGCCAACTTCATGGTGTTCATTTTAACGGTAGGCTATTGAAATCACTGCATAAACAGTAGAAAACAGTTAATAAAGTACTGCCAACTTCATGGTGTTCATTTTAACGGTAGGCTATTGAAATCACTGCATAAACAGTAGAGAAAGTTAATAAAGTACTGCCAACTTCATGGTGTTCATTTTAACGGTAGGCTATTGAAATCACTGCATAAACAGTAGAAAACAGTTAATAAAGTACTGCCAACTTCATTGTGTTCATTTTAACGGTAGCTATTGAAATCACTGCATAAACAGTAGAAAAAGTTAATAAAGTACTGCCAACTTCATGGTGTTCACTTTAACGGTATCGATAATGAATATTAAATCGAATAAGAAATCAATAAGGCTGGTTGATTACGAGGCTCGAGTTCCCGTAATGTCTTTTTCTCTACCTATTTTATCGGGGCGCAACTGTGCCATGCCCTTTCTCTACCTGATGGGATCGGGGCGCAACTATGTCCACAAAACAGGGACCCTTTTTTATCTGCTGAATTTTATATGACTGTGGGGCGCAACTATGCCCTGCCCAAGTTACCTGGTTGAGGTTTTTTCCGGGGTTTTTCCTTAACCCAATACGAGCAAATGCTGGGTAACTTTCGGTGCTGGACCCCGGACTCATTTCACCGTCATTATCACCTTCATCTCATTCAGACGCTAAATAACCTGAGATGTTGATACAGCGTCGTAAAATAACTAATAAAAATAATTGAACGCTCCTTTTCCACTGGTTATCTCTGAACATCAGTGAAGGCAGAGTAATGTGATTATTACATTCTGAGATAATGGATCATGCATTTGGTGCTTTTAAGATTGACTTATTTCCTTTATCTAAGAAGACGATAGGATTATCATCTTATATCCCGTGTTATTCAAAACAAATCTTTAAACAAGAAAACTTCAAAGAAGAAGAAAAAGAAAAAGAAGAGAAGATGCAAAAAATAGAACAGAATTTCAGGTTCCCGAGTTGTGAACAGGTAGGAATTCGGGAATTCGTAATGGCTTTTGGTTTAAAGATGCCTTCCTGTTCATAATGCTCAGTAAAGACGAGATACGACTAAGAATGAATAAGATAATGCATTCATGTACTTTCAAGTCTTCATGCCTGTAAGACTGTATATGCACCTTGTTCCATTGAGCTGTCAGCACATGTCTTCGAAGTTTTTTTCAAGTACTTCCGGCAGATTTCACATACCTCAGTGATTACAATGTGCAGGCTTGTTATCCAGTGAGTCACAGCCAATCACTGAACATAAAAATATCTGTAAACAACGCTTAAATAGTAGCGATTAGTAACTCGCAATTCTTTATTTAACATCCATGTGTATTCACAGGAGCTGTTCAGAGACGGTGATATAATAAGTGGCGACAATAATTATTGTGTAATTATACAAAGAGGAATGACTAGGGAAACAGAATTTTATTACAGTGGCGGTGGAGCGTCTCTAAAGGTTACAGGAACTTGATGCAACAATTCTTTTGGACAAGAAGGATAAAAATTTTTTACGCGAAACGTCTATTATTCGAGAAAGCCTACAAGAAAAAAATTGACTGCTACCATGGAAACAGAAGTACAAAATGAAAGTACCTCGTGGTTTTATATGCGGTCCGTCTCACTCTGTTCTCCATTTAACATCTCGAGGTATTCAATTTCCCCCTGCAAAATTTACTTTACTTACTATAGAGAAAATATGACATTTTTGGACAAAAAATATTTTTTCTGTAAATGGTTCCTAATATCCCACCCTATATGTATGTATTTATTTACATTGCAAGTGGGCAAGCACCCAGTGGCAGTGGTATACACAATATACAATAAAATTACAATACACAATACAATTATACAATACACAATACAATTTTACAATACACAATCCAATTATATACACAATACAATAAGAATACACAATGCAATTTAATTAATAATAATACACAAAATAACCTAATTAATAAGTGAACCTAATTTTACAATACAACCTACATATGTATAGGCATTACATAAGTTTCACATTGGTACTGATAATAATCTTTCACTTTACTCTCATCTCACTCACTGTAGTGGCACTATGACGCATTTCACTGACACTTTAGAACACATTTCACTGACGCTATAGAACACATTTCACTGACACTATAAATTATCACTGATTGGAACTATTCACTGCACTATAAAACCATAACTTCACTGACTCACCTCGCTTCACTGATACAACAGTTCAAATAAGACATACTTATAAACAGAACTACATTTAAACTAAACATTTTTAGTCTAAGACCCTCTTACAAGCTATTTTTAAATACATCACATATTCATTTTGTATGAGGTCTCGCCCACCTCATTGAATATTACACGGCTACTATAAAGTAGCCAATATGTATTATTACTATTTAATACGAGAAAAATTCGTACCGGCACCGGGAATCGAATCCAGGACTCTCAGCTCTGCGCGCTGAGCGCTCTTTCCAACTGAGCTATGCCGGCGCCGTGGATCATGTCCCGGCATAGCTCAGTTGGAAAGAACGCTCAACGCGAAGAGCTGAGAGGTCCTGGGTTCGATTCCCGGTGCCGGTACGAATTTTTCTCGTATTAAATGGTAATAATATTTTTAAATAATTTACAATTCAAGTAACTCGTCAGGCTAAATAAATACATGTTACCTTAAAAACATTAAATGTTAAATGTCACCTGAATTTTAATTTACACTTTACACAAAAGTTTTTAAGTTATTCTTGAATCTCCTTAAGGAAGGACAGCCCTCAAAGACCGCTACAGGTAGGTCATTCCAATCATTTATAATTCTGTTTAAAAATGAGAATTTACCTACATCCGTTTTCTGTTTCCTACATTTGATTTTAAAATCATGATCGTTCCTACCATAATACGTTGGCGTTTCTAACGGAGCCGTTAAGTCTACCCAGTGCGAGGTATCAAGGCTGTAACACAATTGAAAACTCTTCTAATTACGAAATGCGCGCTGGTTCGAGTCCTCATGGTGAAAGAAATTTTCTCATGAAATTTCGGCCAGTGTATGAGACCGGTGCCCACCCAGCATTGTGATGCACTTGGGGAGCTACGATAGGTAGCGAAAATCCGGTTTCGTAAGCCAACTGTAACGGTTGGGGGGATCATCGTGCTAACCACACGATACCTCCATTCTGGTTGGATGATCGTCCACCTCTGTTTCGGCATGTGGACGTGAGGTCAGCAGCCGGATAGTCGGTCTGGCCTCTTCATGGGCTGTAGCTCCACGGATTATTATTATTATTATTATTATTATTATTATTATTATTATTATTATTACTGTAACTTACTTACTGGCTTTTAAGGAACCCGGAGGTTCATTGCTGCCCTCACATAAGCCCGCCATTGGTCCCTATCCTGAGCAACACCATCCAGTCTCTATCATATCCCACCTCCCTCAAATCCATTTTAATATTATCTTCCCATCTACATCTCGGCCTCCCCAAGTGTCTTTTTTCCTCCGGCCTCCCAACTAACACTCTATATGCATTTCTGGATTCGCCCATACGTGTTACATGCCCTGTCCATCTCAAACGTCTGGATTTAATGTTCCTAATTATGTGAGGTGAAGAATACAATGCGTGCAGTTCTGTGTTGTGTAACTTTCTCCATTCTCCTGTAACTTCATCCCTCTTAGCTCCAAATATTTTCCTCAGCACCTTATTCTCGAACACTCTTAATCTCTGTTCCTCTCTCAAAGTGAGAGTCCAAGTTTCACAACCATAAAAAACAACCGGTAATATAACTGTTTTATAGATTCTAACTTTCAGATTTTTTGACAGCAAACTGGATGATATAAGCTTCTCAACCAAATAATAACAGGCATTTCCCATGTCTATTCTGTGTTTAATTTCCTCCCGAGTATCATTTATATTTGTTACTGTTGCTCCCAGGTATTTGAATTTTTCCACCTCTTGAAAGTATAAATTTCCAATTTTTATATTCCCATTTCGTACAGTATTCTCGTCACGAGACATAATCATATACTTTGTTTTTTCGGGATTTACTTCCAAACCTATCTCTTTACTTTATTCAAGTAAAATTCCCGCATTTTCCCTAATCGTTTGTGGATTTTCTCCTAACATATTCACGACATCCGCATAGACAAGCAGCTGATGTAACCCGTTCAATTCCAAACCCTCTCTGTTATCCTGGACTTTCCTAATGGCATACTTTAGAACAAAGTTAAAAAGTAAAGGTGATAGTGCATCTCCTTGCTTTAGCCCACAGTGAATTGGAAACGCATCTGACGGAAACTGACCTATATTATTATTATTATTATTATTATTATTATTATTATTATTATTATTATTATTATTATTATTATTATTATTATAACCTACAATATATAAAATTTTCGTAGGTTGATCCTATAATCGCAGTCTAGCTATGAGTTATGACATAGCTTTCAAGCATGTGTTTTGAGTTCTCGTCTACCATTACTCCAGTTTATTGCATCATCATCTCATCGTCTTTGAGCACTTATCATAGTCTGAGAGGAACTTGAATGAAGAACTACTATGACCAACTTCTGACTGAAGCCCATGCAGAGTCAATCCGTAAAGCCGTGGCGAATCCTCGGCCATCCTTGACACGGAACATGAGGTTGAAAACCTCTGAACTCTGAACCACAGTATCTCTGCACGTATGAGGATGTCGACAGAGTGGCAATGAGAGTGAAAGGGGATAAGAAGCGCGCATTCCCACAGAATATTCAATTATTCTCTGGAGGCCATCTCGAACGATAGCTGTGAAGTGCGAGTACAGTCACTACCAAAACGGTGAATGGTTGTGAGAATAAGTAGCTGAAGATGCAGCGTCGTAATGGTGAAGTGGACTGTCACTTAAGCTTCACAATCGAGGAGCCCGAAGTTCGTGATACTTGTACCCCTTTTCATGCAAGTCAGTTCATGGAGGAAATAAGCTAATTCTGTTCGCATATTGACTAATATGATGATAAATACGATATGAAATAAAGCGATTATACTCATCTATACAGTTACGAAAAAATGTTGAACATACATAGATATGCCATCTGCTAAAATATTGCAAATTAGTTTGAGTTAACATAACAATTACTTCATTCTCAGTATTTAACATACAGAAATTTTTCACGTTCTTCAATAAGAACTCAGCTTATACCTATATTTTTCAATTGTAACACAGATTATTTCGAATGTTTGGGAGCAACACGAAGTGATTTCCTTCTTTTCCTATACATAACCATTCGAACTGTTAATAATGGAGTTCCACAAGGATCAATATTAGGTTCCCCTACTTTTTCTAGTGTTTATAAATGATCTTACCCCCCCCCTAATAAAAGATGAAGGTCATCCCATATTATTTGCAGATGACAAAAGTATAGTAATTCCAGCCAATAATTCCAACACATTCCAATCTTCAAATATGTGATTGGTTCTCAGACAATAAATTACTGTTAAATTATAAGAAAACTAACATAATCCAATTTAAATCCTGTCCAAATGCAACTTCACAAATTTCAAGCGTAATAATTAATAATAGATCCTTAATAGAAACCACAACAACAACCAAATTTCTTGGCTTACAAATTAATAATGTGTTAAATTGGAAAAATAATATTATAGAAATTATCTGAAAACTAGTTCAGCATGTTTTGCTATTAGATCTATGCAAGAGATAGTAAATACCAATACCTTACAAACAATATACTTTGCATATTTCACTCGGTAATGAGTTTTGGAATAATATTCTGGGGAAATTCTACAGATAGTAACAGTATATTCCTAGTACAAAAAGAGTAATAATTAGAATAATAGTGTCAAATCTAGGGAATCGTATAGGACCATTTTAAAAAAAACTGTAAAATATTGTCAATGGCTTGTCAGTATATTTTTTCATTAATAAACTTCCTTGTCTGTAATCGTGAAATCTTTGTAACTAATTCAACAGTTTCATAGCATAAGTACTGTACTTGTAAAAAATGACTTTCATACTCAATCGGCAAGACTATTGTGCTATCAAAACCGAGTGCATTATATGGCAGTAAAAATTTTTAATAATCTCCCTATGGATATAAAAAATCAAACTCAAAACATAATATTATTTAGGGATAAATTAAAGAAGTACTTAATTTTCTCACGCCTTCTATTCTGTAGGTGAATTCATGACATTCAACAACGCTGCATGAATATTTCTGTCTTGTATGAAGTATTGATACTAACCTCTTGTGTTGTACTAGTATATTGTAAAACTCTTCTGTGTATATTTCAAGTAGACTGTGACTATAATTAAGACTTTGTAGTAGTATTAAGATTTTTTGGCATGTTCCATATTCTAGCTATAAAACTATGTAAATGCCATGGAATGTAAATAAATACAATACAATACAGTACAATACAATACAATATCCAAAATGGCCGTCGAATTCAACGAAATATTTTCTATCTCATTTAACTTTTGTCGTATTATCTTGCTGGGTTTCTCTTGTAATTAATCTTCTTCTCTACTACCACAACTATTTCGTAAAACGTGGTTATTCAGTACCTAAACGTTCAATGTTTCATGTGCATGATTTATAGACTCACTTAAAATATCTGTGACTTTGTGACTAGTTACAATATTCTGCTTGAAAAAAGCTTCAAAAGTACACCTCGTGGTATTTCACCACCACCTGTTACAAGTATTTTTCGATACTTGTAAATGTTAGTCACTGTACATGACACATCTTTGTTTGTAGCGATGTTCATTTTTCTCTATTATGTTTATTTTGGCGCTTTAGTTTAGTCGTCATTGGCGCTTATGATAGCCCTTATAAACAATGATTGGTGCAAACGTAACACACCGGGAAATATATTAGTATTATTTATTCCTTACATTAACCATTTTCACTGCGCAGTTTATAACTTTTATCCAGCCTACACTTCACTGTTTGTGACAGAATGTTGATTTGTGTTCTGTTATAAAGTGTGAGATGACTGAAATCCTTTAATCAGGAAGTTGTTTTGTTTCATATGAGGTAAGCAAAAATAATTATTATGCTGTCTTTATTTATACTTTTGAATGTCATAGCACTAACAGCTTACGTCTTGTATTTCTGCAAGGGCATTATTCGTTCAACATCTTATATAATAATAGTTACAATGTCTATGCAATACATGTCTCTTAATATAGCTTATAGATAATTATTTCCGCAATATATATATAGGATTATCATAAGCCAGCATTTATGAGCACATGTCCGCTTTTGATAATAAAAATAGCCTCCCGCATACATATATGAAAATATTCTAACTGACCATGCTGGTGACACAAGAGACATCACTGTTGGGCCTATGTGTATGCCATCCCTCTGGAAACGCAATCAATTATTGGTGGCACTGTTCTACACATCTCCTGAGTTTGGAGTCGTTCGGGCCATTCCTTCTGGGTGTTGCACTTTTCAAAAACAGTAGAGTATATTGTTGCATATCTCAAGATATTGTCACTACATAGATTCAGTGAAGGGCACAGAGCGTCCCTGAGAGCGTGTTTTTGCGTTGCATAGATATTTAATATTGTTTAATATAATCCATTTTGAATCTTTCGTACGCTACTTTTAACACTTGAATATAAATACTTGATTAAATGGCGAACTTGTGTTAATTATGCAAGCATGTGCGGCTTACAGCTGTTTCGGTGCTACTTGGCACCATCTTCAGAGCCTTCTGTGTCTCGGCGTCATCTCAACATCGCTGCCTGTTGTTTATTTTTATTTTTTTTATTTTATTGGGTTATTTAACGTCTGAATGAAATGAAGGTGATAATGCCGGTGAAATGAGTCCGGGGTCCAGCGCCGAAAGTTACCCACCATTTGCTCGTATTGGGTTGAGGGAAAACCCCGGAAAAAACCTCAACCAGGTAACTTGCCCCGACCGGGATTCGAACCCGGGCCACCTGGTTTCGCAGCCAGACGCGCTGACCGTTACTCCACAGGTGTGGACTTCGCTGCCTGTTGTGTGGGTGCGTTCGTGTGATGAAGAGTTGAGTCAAATAGTGTGTGTGTTCTGAAATTGATCTGTGTGTTGAGAATTTGATCGGGGTGTGTTTTAGCGTGTCTGTATATGAATGTATGTATATTTCATATACAGACATGAAAATCCTACACATACAACCCAAAACCAAAAACTCAACACACTAGAATAATATGAATTATACAGACACACTAAAACACACTCCAATCAAATTCTCAACACACAAATCAATTTCAGAACACACACACTATTTGACTTAACTCCTCATCGCACGCACGCACCCACACAACAGGCAGCGATGTTGAGATGACGCCGAGACACAGAAGGCTCTGAGGATGGTGTCAAGTAGCACCGAAACAGATGTAAGCCGCACATGCTTACATAATTTTATTAACACGAGTAAGTTCGCTATTTAATCAAGTATTTTGTTTAATATATTTCAGTAAATGTATCTTTATCTTAGCTCGAATGGTTTCTCTCAACCCATTAAGAGTAAATGCAGCGTAACTTTCGGCGCTGAAGCCTAACTCATTTCTCATTGTACAGGGTGCGTCAGAAAGAACGGATGGATTTCACATGGCAAGAAAATTGTAAGGATTCATCAAATCAAAAATTTATTGTTATCAACATATTCACCAATACATGCAGTTTATTTATGGAAAACAACATCATCCATATGATGTCCTTGGCTTTCAATACAGGCATCACTTTCACAGTCATAGCTGGTGCAAATTGCCACGATTTCTTCACGAATCGCCGTCTTCAGTTCGTCCAGTGTATGTGATCGATGTTTACAAACTTACGCCTTGAAATGGTCTCAAAGAAAGAAGTAGCCTCGGACAATCTCAGTGCAATAGCATGTTTGCGGGCTGATCGTTGAGGTGGCCGGACAACCTACTGTCTGTCTCCACATTTGCAGGAGTACACGCGTCCAGGTGATTTCTTCTTTAATGTTAAACCTGTGGTAAGAAATGAAGCCACCCACCGCAAAATTGTATTCCGAGTTGGAATCCTAGCATAACGTCCGATGTCTAAATGAGTCCTGAGTGGCGATCACAGACTCTTAATTTTTCAAAAATGTCTTTACGATGAAAGCACGTTGTACACCAGACCAACACCATGTTCTCAACTGAAACTGCATTCTCTGGCTGACCCAACAGTCGTGGTCCCCCTCACTATATCTCTCTCCTCGTTGCGTATCGATAGTTTGAAATCCATCCGTTCTTTCTGACGCACCCTTTATGTGTGGGCAAAATATTGTGGCTCCTGGAAAAGTTTGGACTTTCGTCTTTCCCCGATAAAAATAATCTTTTATTATATAAGCTGCTTAATGTTTTGTCATTATTGTTACTAAAATCTAAGCGGTATTTTGTACATTAGTACTATTTCCGTTGCTCTCCGACTTACACAGACATGCACACGAATAAACAAATGTAGACACAGTACCGCAGAGTGTGGGGGGACTGCTTCACTGTAGGTTCAGCTGCTTTGACTCACAATGCTCTCCGTATCAAGCGAAACTAATTTACATATTATTTTAATGTACCGAAGTACATATGATATTTCCTTGCAGATATTCTGCGTCATCATACGATGAAAGAATAATGGAACGGAGAAAAATGCGTAAATCACTTCGTGATTTAAGACGGCGCTTATTCCGTCGGATCCCGGCCAACTAGTCACTCATAACGAGTGCACCTCAGCACATGTGTGGACTTCGGTCCTACGTTCATAGACATCTATGACGTAGTGCAGAGGGCGGCCACTAGAGGGAACCCAAGAGTTGGAGCTTAATCTGAGACGATTCTGTCCGACGCCGGGGTGGTATCCGGTGTGGCTTAGTAGATAAAGCATCAGCACGTAGAGCTCAAACCCGGGTTCAAATCCCAGCGCCGGAGAGAATTTTTCTCCGTTCCATTACTCTTTCATCGTATGATGACGCAGAATATCTGCAAGGAAATATCATATGTACTTCGGTACATTAAAATAATATGTATGATATGCGTAAATCACTTCGTGATTTAAGACGGCGCTTATTCCGTCGGATCCCGGCCAACTAGTCACTCATAACGAGTGCACCTCAGCACATGTGTGGACTTCGGTCCTACGTTCATAGACGTCTATGACGTAGTGCAGAGGGCGGCCACTAGAGGTAACCCAAGAGTTAGAGCTTAATCTGAGACGATTCTGTCCGACGCCGGGGTGGTATCCGGTGTGGCTTAGTGGATAAAGCATCAGCACGTAGAGCTCAAACCCGGGTTCAAATCCCAGCGCCGGAGAGAATTTTTCTCCGTTCCATTACTCTTTCATCGTATGATGACGCAGAATATCTGCAAGGAAATATCATATGTACTTCGGTACATTAAAATAATATGTATGATATGCGTAAATCACTTCGTGATTTAAGACGGCGCTTATTCCGTCGGATCCCGGCCAACTAGTCACTCATAACGAGTGCACCTCAGCACATGTGTGGACTTAGGTTCTACGTTCATAGACGTCTATGACGTAGTGCAGAGGGCGGCCACTAGAGGGAACCCAAGAGTTGGAGCTTAATCTGAGACGATTCTGTCCGACGCCGGGGTGGTATCCGGTGTGGATTAGTGGATAAAGCATCAGCACGTAGAGCTGAAAACCCGGGTTCAAATCCCAGCGCCGGAGAGAATTTTTCTCCGTTCCATTACTCTTTCATCGTATGATGACGCAGAATATCTGCAAGGAAATATCATATGTACTTCGGTACATTAAAATAATATGTATGATATGCGTAAATCACTTCGTGATTTAAGACGGCGCTTATTCCGTCGGATCCCGGCCAACTAGTCACTCATAACGAGTGCACCTCAGCACATGTGTGGACTTCGGTCCTACGTTCATAGACATCTATGACGTAGTGCAGAGGGCGGCCACTAGAGGGAACCCAAGAGTTAGAGCTTAATCTGAGACGATTCTGTCCGACGCCGGGGTGGTATCCGGTGTGGCTTAGTGGATAAAGCATCAGCACGTAGAGCTGAAAACTGAAAACCCGGGTTCAAATCCCGGCGCCGGAGAGAATTTTTCTCCGTTCCATTACTCTTTCATCGAAACTATTTTACTTACGATGGCCGTATATCTACCTTGTATTGAAAATGACCAAACTCAGGGCTGTAGTGACAGAACTCAAAATTTACGGAATGATACATCTCATTTTGTTTACCTTTCACTACCTCGAACCCGGAACATGTACCTTCTCTCTATTCCTCTGCACAGAACATCCTTCTACTCATCATCTTTCAGCATATCGATTCCACGCCTCTGGAATTCTCTGCCTGTCCATGTCAGAGACTGTTGGACAATATCAAAATTCAAATTTAGATTGAAAAATCACATTGTAGTGCATGGAACTGCTTGTTGAACACCTGTCAGATTGCGCAACTTCGGCTTAACCCATGACATATAGTAACTATTGTAACTATGCTGTTGTAAAAATGACAATTAATATGTAATTTATTATTATTATTATTATTATTATTATTATTATTATTATTATTATTATTATTATTATTATTATTATTATTATTCGAGACGTCAGGATATTGATTACACTTTCTTTAATAATGCTATTAATGGTGTCATTGATTGTGATTCTTTTATACATAATACCTACCTTAGAATTCCAGTGAAAGGTTTTTGTGGTCAAAGAATTTTTTTCACTAAATTATTTAAATCCCTTTCTCCAATAGCCAGGTGTATTAAAAGTGCTAATTTGCAAGATCTGATTTGATTTTACTTATGCATGATATATCCTTACTCGTTATTTAATATCTTTTATTATTTGTTAGATATTGCCATTTATTTTGTTGCATTTGGTGAGTGGTTAATGTTGACCATTATATTGATTGTATTTCATCTCACTGCCATTTCTGTCATTCATTCTCATAATCATTTGTTCTGTTTTGTTTTTTATTTTGTGCTAAACTGTAATTGGCTTTGTGCTGTTGTTTTGCACATTAATATTCGAAATAAATAAAAAAATAAATAATAATAATAAAAAAATAATAATAATTATCAGTTTTCACTATCATCATTGCTATCTCTGTTTTTCTTTTTTTTTTTTCTTGTATTAGCTCGATGAGAGCTCTATAATGTTCTTTTGACCCTGTTGACCCTCTATAGGGCTTTAATTTAATTTGTATTATTTTCATCAGCGTTTGTATTTCTTTCTGTATTTATATATGCTTTTATATTGGGTTATTTTACGACGCTGTATCAACATCTAGGTTATTTAGCGTCCGAATGATATGAAGGTGATAATGCCGGTGAAATGAGTCCGGGGTCCAGGACCGAAAGTTACCCAGAATTTGCTCGTATTGGGTTGAGGGAAAACCTCGGAAAAAACCTAAACCAGGTAACTTGCCCCTACCGGGATTCGAACCCGGGCCACCTGGTTTCGCGGCCAGACGCGCTGACCGTTACTCCACAGGTGTGGACTTTATATATGCTATCCGGTAGGATGGAAGAGAAGGCCTTATGGCCTTAATCCTGTCAGATTAAATAAATAAATAAATAAATAAATAAATAAATAAATAAATAAATAAATAAATAAATAAATAAATATTTTAAACTTTATACAAAGTATTTCAAGCTTAGTGTTTAATACTTCAGGGAACTGGGTGGGAGAATTTTTAAAGTTAAAACAGGATAATTTTGACATTTCTGGACGTACGGCAATCCAATCCCTGTTACATAACCTTCCTAATGTTGACGAGTATTGTATTTATACTCGTCTGTTGTCCAGTATGAAGCTCGCTTGATCGTGTACACACAGTGTGACAACAGACAATACTGATCGTATCCTGATAAACACAAGCGAGTTGGCAATCAATTATAATCGACAGTGCTGTCCGCAATCAGTGACAGCGCGCTTATCAACTGGACTCATCTGGCTCAGGACAGAGCAAAGCTGTTGGTGGAAAGCGACAGTGGTCTTCGTCTATAACGCATTTAGACACCCGCGGGTTTTTCCGTTCAGTAAACGCATCGCTTACAGAACAATGAGGCTGCCAGATGACTGGTAACTAATCACATCCGGTTACAGAATTGTTCCATCCCCTCCCACCAGGCGGACCATGTTCCATTTCCATTGCGTTTTCTCCACATATTGTACACGCCACATCTGCACTTTCGATTGTGCGTAAAACAAGACGGAAGTTGCTTACACAAACAGCAAACAGTGAAGAAATTTAGTCTCTTTTCGAAAATTGCAATAAAAGTCATGTGCAGAACGATAACATTTATGCTAACTTTCAGTTTTTTTTAGAGCAGACTGGATGACGAAAGCTTCTCAACCGAATAATATCAGGCATTTCCCATATTTATTCTGCGTTTAATTTCCTTCCGAGTGTCATTTATATTTGTTACTGTTGCTTCAAGGTATTTGAAATTGTCCACTCTTTCAAAGGATAAATTTCGAATTTTTACATTTCCATTTCGTACTATGTTCTGGTCACGAGACATAATCATACAGGCCTACTATTAAATAGAATAATAGAATTACAAAATAATCTGTTTCTCTATTGTTTTGCAACTAACATCTTCAAAACTAATATACTGTATTTCCTTAAAATAATAAAAAAATAATTTTCGTTTTTATTCAAGAAATGAAGATTTATCTCAGAAACAGTCAATTTTCTCAAAAATTCAAAACAAATTTACTGTGAATATTTCGTTTATATGACGTCATTTCATTTCCGACCAATGAAGTGTAATGAAATTTTGAATTCCAACCAATCACAGTCACACTTTGCGATAATTTTTGCAGCTAGATTTATCGCTATCAATTTATCGCATGGTCGTTCTTTTGTTTAGTCGTTGTCGCCAACTGTTTCCCCGTAAACTGATGATCATGAATGCATTAAGATGCAACTACACGGTTAAACTTTTCTTTCAACTTTAAAGCAATGAATGCAAGATTGATATTTAATATTAATTAATATATTTACGCAGTAAAAGACGACGTTCAAAACGGCGCACCATGTAGACACAAAATCTTCATGCATCTTCATTGAACGTACCTTTTAAATTTGATTCTTTCAATATTCTTCCCAGATTGCACGCATACGCGATTGGAATATTGAACTGTGTAGATGCAGCTTTAGTTCCGTTACACACTACAGCGAGAATGCGTTTGTCGAGCTATAAAAAATTCTTTCGTGAAGCACTGATTGTAACGGTCGAAATAAGGCACAGCTGACATTGGTCCTGCTCCCACAGGTAACTTAACCTATAATAATTATAACCTATAAAATTTGTATTTTGTGAATGAAAGGAAACAATTAATAGAAAGTCAGATGTTCAAATTTATGTAACATCATCGCATATCAAACCTAAAGACCTTGCATAGTAATAATAAGGTCTTTGATCAAACTGCCTTCCGTATGCGTAATAAAATTCGTGTTTTAATTAGGCCTATCAATACAGAGATGGCTTCACTGTGTAGCAACATGTCTCGCTGTGAATACATAAGCATTCGTATATAGCTGTCCCCACTGTTACTGTTAAATTAAATTATGATTTATCCACACCTGTGGAGTAACGGATAGCGCGCCTAGCCGCGAAACCAGGTGGCCCGGGTTCGATTCCCGATCGGGGCAAGTTACTTGGTTGAGGTTTTTTCCGGGGTTTTCGCTCAACCCAATATCAGCAAATGCTGGATAACTTTCGGTGTTGGACCTCGGACTCATTTCACCGGCATTATCACCTTCATCTTATTCAGACGCTAAATAACCTAAACTGTTGATAAAGCGTCGTAAAATAACCTACTAAAAATATGATTTCAGCAGATAATGAAAATGTATTTATGTTATAATAATAAGAGAAAAGTGCAGTACATGTAATTAGCATTGTTAAACCTGTATTTCGCTTTTCGTAATTGGCATTACTGAATAATAACATCGAATTTCTTTATTGCAGTAATCGATATTCATCTACGAGTATTTCAACCGTTGCTTACGAGATTATAATCTCGTAAGCAACGATTTCAACTTCACAGTGTCTGAATAGGTTAAGTATTCGTTAATATACAATTATTAACATTTTGTGATCGAATGTTAGGGATATATTATTTACATTTTTATTTTATTCACGAAATAGTCCTAATAAATGTCACTCGAGGTTTGAGATTTCCCAGATAAATCTCAGACCTATCGTGACATTACTATAGATAAATTAGTAACATTTATGATAAAATCTACATATAGGTCTTGGTACAACTCTCAGTCACATTTCATATTTATCGCTGCTAACAAAAAAACCGGCCCTGAGGATAGGTATGCCCAAAACCGCGTTTTGGAATTAGGGATACTAAAATCCATTTCTTGCAACCTCATAAGGAAAAGAAAAAAATATTTCTTTGCACTCGAATCTAATTTTGATCTGGAATAATAATATACTTATTTACGTAATACTGTAAGCCTCGTAAGACGTTGTGTCAGCACTACGACGTCCTGTTCAACAAGGATTTATGTGTGCTGGTGAAATTCGTCCGCGGTGGTAAGTGACTATTTGTGTAAATGTTTTCTCTTCTGAAGGAGTGCCCATAAGTAGACTAAACTCATGGCCAGGCACCCCGCAGAGTTCCAATGTCACGATGCCTTGTAAAAACAATATACAAATTGGCCAACAATGAATCCAGTGACGTCACAACCACTGTTTGCTGACTATCTAATCCGCTTATGTGGTGCTCAAACAGGATTAAACTAGAAGCATTCACACCAGCAAAACAAAAGAGCCGCGCCGAGATACTGGATCGGATTTCGGTCCCGCGAGTTGACAAAGGAGATGCAGTGCCCGTGCAACTTGATGGGTAATCTATGAATTACCGGTCACTTTGTAACCGGTTGTTTAAGCGATCTCCTTATCTGGCGTACACGATCGTTAGGCACAGATTTGTAAGGCCACGCCTGGGTATGAATACTCATCTTTTTTAATGTGGTTGAGTGAAGTCGAGGGAAGTTTCCCAATTAAGGAAAATTTAGCTATCGATTTTAAATGAAAGGAGAATAGGGAAATCTGTATAATTTTACCTGTATTTCGTGAAAATTAATGTCTTTATTAACTTAAGTATTAGTAATTCAATTCTTAATTAATTTTATTATTTCAATTATTATTTAATTTATTTGTTAACGTAAGTATTTATTTAATTAGTTAATTAGCAGTATTTATTTATTAATAGTATTTATTAATACATTTATTTATTCACTTATTTATTTTATTTATTTAATTAATTAAATATATTTATTAATTAATTTAATTTATTAATTCAATTAATTGATTAATTAATTAATTTCATTATTTTATTTATATAATTTATCAATTTATTTCATTTATTAATCTATTTATTTATTTTATTTATTCATTTATTTAATTAATTTAATTCATTTATTTAATTAATTAATTTACTTAATTTACTAATTTAATTAATTAATTAATTTAATTTAATGTATTTTATTTAATTAATTAATTTATTTATTTATCTATTTATTTATTTATTTATTACTTGCTTGCTTGCTTGCTCGCTCGGTCGTTCGTTCGTTCGTTTATTTATTTATTTATTTATTTAGTTATCTATTCATTTATTTAATTAACTTATTCAATCTATTTATTAATTTATTTTATATATTTATTTATTTTATTTATTTATGAATTTATTTTATTTATTTATCTAATTTATTAATGTATTTAATTGATTAATTTAATTAATTGATTAATTTAATTATTTAATTTATCAATTCATTTTTATTAATTTATTGCTTTTTAATTAATTGAATAATTTATTTATTTATTTAACAATTAATTTGTTTATAAATTAATTAATTAATTTATTTATTTATTTATCTATTTATTTATTTAATTTATTAATTTATTTAATTCATTATTTAATTAATTTATTTTATTTATTTGTATATTTAATTTATTAATTTATTTAATTCATTATTTAATTAATTTATTTTATTTATTTGTATATTTAATTTATTAATATATTTAATTAATTAATTAATTTATTTATTTATTTAATTATTTATCCATTCCCGTCCACTGCACTTGCTTTCTCTTGGCTAGCAACCAACTGGAAGGACTAAAGAATTGCTCTCAATTCTCACTACAGACCGTCCGCTGAAACGATGGTGTGAGACCGCAACAGGCCACCAGGCATAATACGTGATAGGAAGGAGACGATTTATTTTAAAGAACTTTAACTAGACATCTCTGACAAAATAAAACAAGTTGAAGAAAATGTATCTCAAACGTGTAAAACTGTTATTTAACCAATGTCTATGACTTTTGAATGTTACCAACAATTATTTTAAAGGTGTGAATAGCTGTGAGCTATGAGGAAAATTCAATAATAATGAAAATGACGTTATATACTAACGGTCTTACTAATAAACTATGTATAGTTTTTATACGAGACTTATGCAGAGTTGAGACAGAAAACGTTACTAATAAACCATGCATAAGCGATGGATGAATAAACAGTCTGCAACTATACAATGGGAATTGCTTTGCAGTAGTTATATACACGAAACCCCTTGTTTAAGCGTTGTATATAGGGAAAAAATGGCCGCCCCTCTAACAGCTGTTCGTATCGACTGTCATTTTATGATGATGGTTGCCTTGCAGCCACAGAAGAACAAACCAAAGAGCATAGAATAGTTAGAATAATATTGCTGTAGCTTGTACTCTTTGACCAAAATATAGCATGGTAATCGATCAGAGCCAGTTGTACTATCGATACTTGACACGACACACTAGAGCGCTCCACCGGATGCAATAGAGAACCTCAGATATTCTATTACCTTTCGTAACGAAGTAATGACGAAACTATGACGTAGCTGTGTAACAGTTATACTATTATACACGACGTATGGAGTGATTATTAGTAAGGAATTTACACACGACGTATAAACGAGCTACTCATTGTATAAGTATAAGACAGTTAAACGTCTATATATAGAGATTTTATTAGTAAGACCCTATATCTCTGTCAAAATGTTAAACTGTTTAAGAAGCGATAGTATGATTTTTTGTGCGAGATCGTGCGTATTTGCTTGTTTTCCGCATAGAACCAATACGCAGTAAGTGTGAAATACCACATTCAGTATTCCCAACGTAACACACATAACAATTTCCCTCTTCTTACCGCTTAAGCGCGACATTCATTTTACTGCTTTAGGCTTTTAACATATTATTTTTAGAGACGTTTAACATAGTAATAATTATAAATTCGAAACTTACCACTGCAATTTCACCTAAATTGCAATGTTAATTATTGTTTTTAAATATTTGCAAAAATTAAGTAAAGTCTACTACTCCACGAAACTTATTGCATTCCTGATACAAGTAACATTAAGGAAGCCGTGAAAAAATCAACGCGATTCCAGATGCCGATGTTATTACTGCAATATGTTATATAAATAATATTGTTGAAATATTAAAATGAAAAATAAATCATTACATAACCTTACCGTTTGTTTTAAGTTCGCATTTATAGACTGGGGGGAAAAAAAGAGAGACGTATATCACGGCCTGCTGGAGTATAGTAAACACAGAAAACATTTTATAGCAACAATGTTGAAGAAAGATATTTTGGTTTTCCGAAGTTGCCGTCATTAAACAGAAACCAACATGGAGATTTCATTGCAACTAATTAGAAATTCGTCTTTCAGGTATGTAATAAACGATCTTCGCACAAAATAATGTACGATACACGAGCGGTATGTTTCTTTTCATGTTCTTGGAAATTAAAAAAGCTCAACTACGTTTCGCTTTTTCAGTCTTTTCCTCGAACATGAAAACGTCAACATACCGCTCTTGTAACGCATATTACCATTTCCTCACCCTGTTACAGGTGGAGAGACATCGAACAGGCTACACACCTGTTTCATCACTAGATCCAAGGTATATGGATTACTAGATAGGCAGGGAAAGGGATGCCTATACAGTAAGTGTTGGATTCATTGTTACCAACTTTGGCGATCTTGGTTATTATTGTTGACCAATATAAACCTGAGGAGAAATTTACACTCTAAAAGGAAGTTACAATTAAGGAAAAGGGAAATTTTGTTACCTAGCCAATGATGCGCTCAATTATTTTCACTTATGAAAACGATCGCTATGCAATGTGGAACAGGAGTTGAAAGCGTTATATCATGATTTGATTACTTAATTCTCCATTGTAATGCAAGAGAGTATCTTTCATTGCTTGTTGGAGAAATCATTAACATTAATTAACGGTGAAGCAACGCTTAATCCGTGTCTGCGATACCGTGGTGTCATGTAGTCTTCAGATCACGATTCGCTTGCAGAGACATCTACACCCGTTCACCTTCCAGTGATGAATGAATAGATTTCATCAGGGCAGTAACACAATGGAAGAGGTGATTGTATGACAAGAGAAGATCCCCAATGCTAGTTGATTGATAGTTTGTTTTCAGTCCTTGAGGATCTGTATAGAATTAAAGAAGAAGAAGACAATGCCGCAGCATTAGACTAGACACAATTGGTGCTTGGTAAAATTAGAAATTCAGCATGGAGGTCAACAGAGACGCGACTGTGGCCCTAGAGTCGGCATTCACACAATAGACTCGGCCTCGGTTGGAGTTAAAATGCTGAGATGGCGTTATTGAGTTTCATTGCTCACTCATAAGTAGGCCTAATGTTTGCTGCTGGTGTTCTTTGCATGAAGTATTTCTCTGTTTGAAAACCCTACTTCAGTTTCAAATTTCAAATTTATTCAAATAATAATAATAATAATAATAATAATAATAATAATAATAATAATAATAATAATAATAATAACTTACTTACTGGCTTTTAAGGAACCCGGAGGTTCATTGCCGCCCTCACATAAGCCCGCCATTGGTTCCTATCCTGAGGAAGATTAATCCATTCTCTATCATATCCCACCTCCCTCAAATCCATTTTAATATTATCTTCCCATCTACGTCTCGGCCTCCCTAAAGGTATTTTTCCCTCCGGCCTCCCAACTAACACTCTATATGCATTTCTGGATTCCTCCACACGTGCTACATGTCCTGCCCATCTCAAACGTCTGGATTTAATGTTTCTAATTATGTCAGGTGAAGAATACATTTGCGTGCAGTTCTGTGTTGTGTAACTTTCTCCATTCTCCTGTAACTTCATCTTTCTGAGCCCCAAATATTTTCCCAAGCACCTTATTCTCAAACACCCTTAACCTATGTTCCTCTCTCAAAGTGGGAGTCCAAGTTTCACAACCATACAGAACAACTGGTAATATAACTGTTTTATAAATTCTAACTTTCAGATTTTTCGACAGCAGACTGGATGATAAAAGTTTCTCAACCGAATAATAACAGGCATTTCCCATATTTATTCTGTGTTTAATTTCCTCCCGAATATCATTTATATTTGTTACTGTTGCTCCCAGATATTTTAACTTCTCCACCTCTTCAAAAGATGATGATGATAATAATAATAATAATAATAATAATAATAATAATAATAATAATAATAATAATAATAATAGTAATAAAACAAAAATATTTGCAATAATAAAATAAATACTAAGACGAATAAAATAAAATATAAAACCACTTAGCGAGAGTTAACACAACTTAAATAAGCATATAATAACCAGGAAAAAAAGGACGAACTCGAAAATCAACAGAAAAGTTCGTTGTATCGCAGATGACAGCAACCGCCGTATTGACATTGTGTTGTGCATTATTGGTAATAGGGGGGAGCCGAAGGTCTACGTAACTGCCGTTCTCCTCGAATCTTCTCGTACAATCATGGGAAGTTAATGCTGAAAAACAAAATGTCTACGAGTCAAACTGTTCGTTATTACCAGGATAAATACAAATAATACTGAAATATAATAATCAAGTTTCAGTTATAGATCTCCCCTTTTGTGCAAGAGGTATCATATCAAAATATTTTATGAATGGCGGGGAAAAAATAAATTTCAAGAACCTCTAGTGACAGAGATAGTGACATGTACAATCAAGTGTATCTGTGGCGGTGCTAAGAAATCATTTATTCGAGATATACATTGCTATTAATTAAGAAAATAATCTATTTATATTTATTACAATGTTTTATCTTATAAGTTACATGCATCAGATAAATACAATAAATATTAGTACCATATAATGCTTCAATAAAAATTCCTTACAAACGAAGGAGACATATTTTATAGTTTATGCTTTTTTGTTAGAAGTATTTTAATGCTGAAAAATAAAATTTACATAGCAGTTTTTAAGAAAATATATGTAGGCCTACGTAGCATCACTGATGTCGAAAAAGTGTCTTTTAAAGTCCGCTAATATGTTTTCGCGGGATATCAGCCGAGTTAAGATTTTGGAATGCTCCAAGCTTTCGACTGCTATCTCTGCAGCCATCTTCAGGGAAGTGATGTCCGAACAGAAAGTCGAAAGGTTATATAGATGTGGCTGTCTCATCTATATAATCTTTCGACTTTCTGTTCGGACATCACTTCCCTGAAGATGGCTGCAGAGATAGCAGTCGAAAGCTTGGAGCATTCCAAAATCTTAACTCGGCTGATATCCCGCGAAAACATATTAGCGAACCAACGCCGAGAAAGCCTCAATTCATACATGTCTTTTAAAGTGTCTGTCTGTATTCCCGGACATTTTCCCGAATACCATTCTCCTGATATACTCCTTCCTAATTCAATTTCCCGAATGACTTTGCCCGAAATGAAATTTCTCGAAAAAAATATCAGAAGTTAATGACTGTTAAATACAGTAATTTTATTTCTATCAGTATTATGGCCGATTTCTCAAAATATTGTTAGAATATTTAACGAATGTTAAACTCTAAACAGTTTGTTAAATATAGTTTTTTCATGTCTTCAACACTAGTTTGGCTTAACAGATTGTTATTTATTTGTTAACTTTATGCAGGATTATAGGCAGTTAACTCATTTGACAGATAGTTAAATATGGCAGATGACACATCACAGCTGTTCAAACAGAAGTTGTGAAAATAAGATTTTATGTCTCTCTTTAAGGAATGTTCCGTGAATAACTGATAACGTAACATTTAAAAGACACTGGAAATCTAATATAGGGAAGATAATCTTCAAAAGTGAACTGATTATCATATCGGCTGCTTATTTTGATACCGAGCAATTAGGCTATATATTAAATATTTAGAAAATGTGGAATCTCAATGTGGCAAGGTAACTAGGAATTATGGTACTCAATTTGTGACAATATAGATTTTCAAAACAAGTAGGCCTCAAAATATTACAAGAAAAGTATTAAATAGAAATTAGCTATCGCCTTGAAAGTTTTTTTAATCCCTCTGGAATCTCCTGAATTTGTTAGCGCTATTGGATTAACTGGTAGATCTTTTCATCTTTCCCCCCTTACAGCTTTCTTCAATTTTTTACTTTCCGGTAGCAGTGTTGAAACACGTAAAGTAGCTTCGAGCAATTCATTTCTCAAAATTTGTCCAGGGTTCAGTTCAGGATGTTCGTCTACCATACGTTTCATGTTTGGTATTACAATTCCAGAATCAGTCTCTTCTCTATTTATTGTTTCTGTATAATCAGTAAATAATGCTTGGTAGTTGCCCACAGGGAGAAGTACTCAGAATAAAACGTCACAACACCATACGTTCTATGATCGCAGATGCACTTCGATCCAAAAATCTAGACGTTCATGAGGAAGTTCATTGTATTGCTGATGGTGGAAGCAATCGTAGGATCGATATCATAGCTATAAATAGGAATAAACAGACAGCCGAAATAATTGATCCTACCATCAGATTTGAAATCTCAGCCGCTCAACCATCTGAAGTGAACGAAGAGAAAAAGAAAATCTACGAGTCCACGATTCAGTACCTATCGGCGAAATACAACATAGAAAAAAATCACAGTTACCGGTCTCTTCTTCGGAGCGAGAGGCACCATCCCGAAAGCCTTTGTAAAGTGGAGGGAAAAATACAAGCTGACGAGAGATCTTCAAGATGCCATCGTCACCACCATTATAAAATATTTTCTGTAGCGATATTTCGTCAGCATCTTTATGGTGTTACATTCAATTTAAATTATACTTGGTTCTATTTTTTTTTCTTATGTCTTATTCGCTTTTGTCTGAAACCTGTTTATATAATTTTTCATTTTAAATTTTATTGTCAGTTATTCTGTGTCACAGGGTCACTTTTGTCTGAGACCTGTTTATATAATTTTTCATTTTAAATTTTATTGTGAGTTATTCTGTGTCACAGGGTCACTTTTGTCTGAAACCTGTTTATATAATTTTTCATTTTAAATTTTATTGTGAGTTATTCTGTGTCACAGGGTCACTTTTGTCTGAAACCTGTTTATATAATTTTTCATTTTAAATTTTAATGTGAGTTATTCTGTGTCGCAGGGTCACTTTTGTCTGAAACCTGTTTATATAATTTTTCATTTTAAATTTTATTGTCAGTTATTCTGTGTCACAGGGTCACTTTTGTCTGAAACCTGTTTATATAATTTTTCATTTTAAATTTTATTGTCAGTTATTCTGTGTCACAGGGTCACTTTTGTCTGAAACCTGTTTATATAATTTTTCGTTTTAAATTTTATTGTCAGTTATTCTGTGTCACAGGGTCACTTTTGTCTGAAACCTGTTTATATAATTTTTCGTTTTAAATTTTATTGTCAGTTATTCTGTGTCACAGGGTCACTTTTGTCTGAAACCTGTTTATATAATTTTTCGTTTTAAATTTTATTGTCAGTTATTCTGTGTCACAGGGTCACTTTTGTCTGAAACCTGTTTATATAATTTTTCATTTTAAATTTTATTGTGAGCTATTCTGTGTCACAGGGTCACTTTTGTCTGAAACCTGTTTATATAATTTTTCATTTTAAATTTTATTGTCAGTTATTCTGTGTCACAGGGTCACTTTTGTCTGAAACCTGTTTATATAATTTTGCATTTTAAATTTTATTGTCAGCTATTCTGTGTCACAGGGTCACTTTTGTCTGAAACCTGTTTATATAATTTTTCATTTTAAATTTTATTGTGAGTTATTCTGTGTCACAGGGTCACTTTTGTCTGAAACCTGTTTATATAATTTTTCATTTTAAATTTTATTGTCAGTTATTCTGTGTCACAGGGTCACTTTTGTCTGAAACCTGTTTATATAATTTTTCATTTTAAATTTTATTGTCAGTTATTCTGTGTCACAGGGTCACTTTTGTCTGAAACCTGTTTATATAATTTTTCATTTTAAATTTTATTGTCAGTTATTCTGTGTCACAGGGTCACTTTTGTCTGAAACCTGTTTATATAATTTTTCATTTTAAATTTTATTGTCAGTTATTCTGTGTCACAGGGTCACTTTTGTCTGAAACCTGTTTATATAATTTTTCATTTTAAATTTTATTGTGAGTTATTCTGTGTCACAGGGTCACTTTTGTCTGAAACCTGTTTATATAATTTTTCATTTTAAATTTTATTGTGAGTTATTCTGTGTCACAGGGTCACTTTTGTCTGAAACCTGTTTATATAATTTTTCATTTTAAATTTTATTGTGAGTTATTCTGTGTCACAGGGTCACTTTTGTCTGAAACCTGTTTATATAATTTTTCATTTTAAATTTTATTGTGAGCTATTCTGTGTCACAGGGTCACTTTTGTCTGAAACCTGTTTATATAATTTTTCATTTTAAATTTTATTGTGAGTTATTCTGTGTCACAGGGTCACTTTTGTCTGAAACCTGTTTATATAATTTTTCATTTTAAATTTTATTGTGAGCTATTCTGTGTCACAGGGTCATTTTTGTCTGAAACCTGTTTATATAATTTTTCATTTTAAATTTTATTGTGAGTTATTCTGTGTCGCAGGGTCACTTTTGTCTGAAACCTGTTTATATAATTTTTCATTTTAAATTTTATTGTGAGTTATTCTGTGTCACAGGGTCACTTTTGTCTGAAACCTGTTTATATAATTTTTCATTTTAAATTTTATTGTGAGTTATTCTGTGTCGCAGGGTCACTTTTGTCTGAAACCTGTTTATATAATTTTTCATTTTAAATTTTATTGTGAGTTATTCTGTGTCACAGGGTCACTTTTGTCTGAAACCTGTTTATATAATTTTTCATTTTAAATTTTATTGTGAGTTATTCTGTGTCGCAGGGTCACTTTTGTCTGAAACCTGTTTATATAATTTTTCATTTTAAATTTTATTGTGAGTTATTCTGTGTCGCAGGGTCACTTTTGTCTGAAACCTGTTTATATAATTTTTCATTTTAAATTTTATTGTGAGTTATTCTGTGTCGCAGGGTCACTTTTGTCTGAAACCTGTTTATATAATTTTTCATTTTAAATTTTATTGTGAGTTATTCTGTGTCGCAGGGTCACTTTTGTCTGAAACCTGTTTATATAATTTTTCATTTTAAATTTTATTGTGAGTTATTCTGTGTCGCAGGGTCACTTTTGTCTGAAACCTGTTTATATAATTTTTCATTTTAAATTTTATTGTGAGTTATTCTGTGTCGCAGGGTCACTTTTGTCTGAAACCTGTTTATATAATTTTTCATTTTAAATTTTATTGTGAGTTATTCTGTGTCGCAGGGTCACTTTTGTCTGAAACCTGTTTATATAATTTTTCATTTTAAATTTTATTGTGAGTTATTCTGTGTCACAGGGTCACTTTTGTCTGAAACCTGTTTATATAATTTTTCATTTTAAATTTTATTGTGAGCTATTCTGTGTCACAGGGTCACTTTTGTCTGAAACCTGTTTATATAATTTTTCATTTTAAATTTTATTGTCAGTTATTCTGTGTCACAGGGTCACTTTTGTCTGAAACCTGTTTATATAATTTTTCGTTTTAAATTTTATTGTGAGCTATTCCGTGTCGCAGGGCAAACCCAAAATATTGGGTCAGACTACTAAATTAAATTAAATTCACAACATGACAGAGAAACTGAATTGTTCTGCAAGGCTGAACATGTTTGATTAGGAAGTGTCTTCGAACATTATCCTGTACGCCACTGATCAGGCAGTCATGTTGATTGGTCAACTCGTCCCTTCAGACTCTTAACCAGTAGTCGGCAAGACAAAGGCGATAATTACGAAGTCTGTGTTCGGTAACAAACATCGGATGTGTAAATTGTAACCGCACATAAACAGAATTACGCAGTGAAGTCTGCATGGGATTCTCCCGAAGGCCACAGACGTCGCTAGGCGTCACTGATTTTTAAAAGTGTTTTCCGGTAGCGCAGTCACGAGCGAATCCGAAACAAATTGAAGTGGTGGTCGCACTTTAACTTTGTTTGTTTTGACATATATGGTTGGACGAACATCGTCTGAGAATATCATTATCTCGATCTTCAACTTTATCGTCATCTATCTTCATCTTCACCGTCATCTTCATTTTACTCATTATCTTCATCATTATCGTCATCTTCATGATCTTCAACTTCATCTTCCTCATCATCTTCATCATCATCGTCATCTTCATAACCTTCAACTTCATCTTCATCATTTTCGTCATCGACATCTTCATGATCTTACGTCTGAATTTGTTACACTGTGTAGTTAAGATATTTTATCCATGACCATAACGAAAAACATGCCTTTACTAAATAATTTTGTGCGAGATCGTGCGTATTTGCTTGTTTTCCGCACAGAACCAATACGCGGTAAGTGTGAAATACCACATTCAGTATTCCCAACGTAACACACACAACAATTTCCCTCTTCTTACAGCTTAAGCGCGACATTCATTTTACTGCTTTAGGCTTTTAACATATTATTTCTAGAGACGTTTAACATAGTAATAATTATAAATTGGAAACTTACCACTGCAATTTCATCTAAATTGCAATGTTAATTATTGTTTTTAAATATTTGCAAAAATTAAGTAAAGTCTACTACTCCACGAAACTTATTGCATTCCTGATACAAGTAACATTAAGGAAGCCGTGAAAAAATCAACGAGATTCCAGATGCCGATGTTATTACTGCAATATGTTATATAAATAATATTGTTAAAATATTAAAATGAAAAATAAATCATTACATAACCTTACCGTTTGTTTTAAGTTCGCATTTATAGACTGGGGGGAAAAAAAAGACAGACGTATATCACGGCCTGCTGGAGTATAATAAACACAGAAAAATTGTTTAGCAACAATGTTGAAGAAAGATATTTTGGTTTTCCGAAGTTGCCGTCATTAAACAGAAACCAAGATGGAGATTTCATTGCAACTAATTAGAAATTCGTCTTTCAGGTATGTAATAAACGATCTTCGCACAAAATAATGTACGATACACGAGCGGTATATTTGTTTTCATGTTCTCGGAAATTAAAAAAGCTCAACTACGTTTCGCTTTTTCAGTCTTTTCCTCGAACATGAAAACGTCAACATACCGCTCTTGTAACGCATATTACTATTGCGTTTGTAAAGTAGGCTTTTATTCAACATTACTTTATTCCACTAGTGAGATAAAGACTTTACCTCACAGTTTGAACTTTATCTCACAGTTCATTAGTATTCTCCTAGTACATGGGTACACACGTATACTTTTCCATTCAACTATTACTCAAGAAGTTAATATATTAGTTACTAGATGTCACCTCTACTTATTTATTACCATTTCTTAAATATACATACACTCAATCTCCTTCCCTTTTCTCTATCTACTACGTTGTAATTTGTGCATTGCCTCCATATCTAATATGTATTTTTTTTTTAAATTTTGTAATAATTTACCTTTTGGGATGAGAGGAGTCTTTAACCTGCGAAGTTGGGTTTATTTTATAGGATTTTAAAACAACACGCGTTAGTCGACGAGCCAAACAGACACGATGATTAATTACGTTTTAATATTCCTCTTAAATTTACAGAAGTAAAATGTGAAATTATTTTAATCACATTAGTCCCGTGAACACTTCTAAATAATCCCTGAAACTTCAAAAAGACGAAAATACACGTTTAAAATGAAAAAAAAATATATATATTAAAATTATATAATTTATTATAAATTGTCATTTATCAAACACCTTAGATACCATTCTTCACTAATCATGGCCTCCTACATTATGACCTGCCTAGTACACGTATCGATTCTAAAATCAATGCCATGATATGTGATTACATGAGGACTTATTTTCAACATGTTTTCTTTTATAAAACTGAATTTTTTGTTATGGTCATGGATAAAATTACGTATGGTACTTGTGAGCGTGATCTTTATTGCGCTCGTGTAATTTAAGCACTCCTGCTGATGCCTCGTGCTTAAATCTTTCCACTCGCGCTATAAAGATGCACTTACCTCACAAGTACCATAAATAACTATTATTTTATCACTAGCCGTACCCGTGCGCTCCGCTGCACCCGTTAGAAATAAATATAAAGTAATTATATAATTAAAATAGGACATTTGATCCAGGGAACTTTCGTGTTTGATAGCAGGATAAATCGTTTGTTATGTTACTTAATTTAAATTGAATTAAAAATTAAAATGCGATCATTTTGATCCAGAGACCACTCATTTGGTCATAAAAATTAGTTTAGGAAATACAGGAAACGAATATACAGAATAGCCTATCAAGTTTTCTGTGCATAAGAATCTATTTTAATCCTACCTGTCCTCGATTCGCTCAGAAGTTACTGTGATAACATTATAGCATTATGTTCATCTAGAGAAACTACACTTTCCAATGGTGAAATAATAATTAATTATACAAATCGGTTAATTTAGCTTCCGATATTACTTCATAGAAACATGATAATGTGATAATACACAGAAACATTATCTGTAGGCTATCTTTCATAGCTTTCGATTGTTGCTGTCCAAGGCCCCTTATAGACGAATTCATTACACGGCCTTAGATGACAGTTATTTTAGTTTTAAAACTCATTTATCTCATTAAATATCAGTTCTATAAAAAATTTTCAAGGAATAAAACTTATCAGAAATAAGTTTTAAAGAAACTTTTGTTATGTAACATTTTTCACAAAAATCAATAATAAGCGAGATATTCCGATTTATTTAATTCAGGCCCACTTATAACCCCCCTTTGAAATAAAGTATTTTGAATGCCATATAGCCTAAAATCTAAGTTACAACGAACTTAATTTATATGCCAATTTCCATCGAAATCCGTTCAGCCATTATCGCGTGAAAAGGTAACAAACATACAGACAGACAGACAGACAGACAGACAGACAGACAGACAGACACAAAAATTTCAAAAAAGCTATTTTCGGTTTCAGGGTGGTTAATTATATATGTTAGGACCAATTATTTTTGTAAAATCGAAAACTACCAGAAAAATTTCGGCTACAGATTTATTATTAGTATAGATATGTAGCTATGGAGACGCTGTACGTTCAAGACATAAGAAGGGATGCAAATTGCCTTTTTACGTGAATACTAATATTATTACCGTACTTCAAAATGAAAGAGAATACAATTATTATTCGTAGTTTGAGACAACAAGCAATTCAATTATTTGTGACTACAGAACCGGATTTTCTCCATTTATCTAAAGCACTGAAGAAGTATTAGATTTTAGATTAGATTAGATTTATTTATTTAACCTGGTAGAGATAAGGCCGTCAGGCCTTCTCTGCCCCTCTACCAGGGGAAGTATGTAGGATGAGTGTGGAATTTTCGGGAGTGCGCACTATTACCGAGCAGCGCAACCTTTTACGATCTATTGCGCTAACCCCCAAGCTAGGAGCGTTCCGAAACCCACACCGGCTGACTATACTAAGGTTCGCTGTGTACCCAGATTTCGAGCAGGCAACCTAGTCGAGCCTCCTTCGCGACGAAATGGATAAATGTTGACGGAATTATGTAGATACCTAACATGGAGAAATGGGTGAACCACGAGAAATACCCCAACTGCGACCTTGTCTGTCACAAGTATCACTATGGGCTTTTCAATGAAAAATCCCAGGCCTAACCGGGACTCCAACTCAGACCGCCTGCGTGACAGGCTGGAGGTTTGACCACTCTGCCACAGTAGCGGATTAGGATGAGCAGAGTTGAAGTTTACACAGACTTATGTATAGGCAACACAGAAATTGTGGAATTATGAGATATATTTAAAGTTACAACTAATTTTTTGTCATGAATTTGTTGGTTTCTTTATAGTCAATTATATACAAGATGAACCGTACGGTCCACACCTGTGGAGTAACGGTTAGTGCGTCTGACCGCGAAACCAGGTGGCCCGGGCTCGATTCCCGTTCGGGACAAGTGACCTGGTTGAGGTTTTTTCAGGGGTTTTCCCTCAACCCGATATGAGCAAATGCTGGGTAACGTTGGGTGCTGGACCCCGGACTCATTTCACCGGCATTATCACCTTCATCTCATTCAGACGCTAAATAACCTAAGATGTTGATAAAGCGTCGTAAAATAACCTACTAAAATAAATAAAATAAATGAACCGTAAGGGGTTATTCTTTGAGATATTTCAAAGAAATAAATTTCAGTTCGTCTTTGCTTCCTTTATTAAATAAAGATTTTTTTATATGAAATATTTCATAGCGTGTTTTGGGAAAGCCAGCGATTTAATTTCAAATATGCTCAGTCAGTTTAAGAGAGCATTGAATTATAAATGAATGATTAAAAGAATTTTAGTTTTGTCCCTTAGATGTGCAGAAATTTATCCGAACAAATGTAACTTTTCGTTCTGAAAAGGAATTTTAAAATGTTACATTCGTTCGGGTCAAATTTCTGCACATTTAAAGAACAAAACTAAAATTCTTTCAGTAATTTATTATCATAATACACTGCTCTCTTAAATTGTCTGAGCATACTGGGAATTAAATCAATGGCTTTTTATCTTGAAAAGGAAGCAAAAATGAGAAAATTAACCTTTTTGGTTTGAAATATCTCAAAGAATAACCGCCTGAAAGTAATTACTTAACTTACTGTCTACTCTATATATGGATATGTAAGTATCCAAGATGCCACTAATGCTTAACGAGCTTTTAAACTTATTAGTTTGTACAGTAAATAAAGTTGTCAGTTAACATGAAATTTTGTTTCACGAAAATATAATGTCCCAGTTTATTGAAGCACTTCACTTAACTGAAGTTCATAGATTACTACGTAGTTACACGAAAGCTTAGTATCCATTTTCGGTAGACCTACTGTTTGTTTCGACGCATATTGTATTCTGCGAAAACTCGAATATGATTCTTGTAGAATCAAAAACTACTGACAAGGTAAAATTAAAAATAATGAAATAAAATCCGAATTTGAAAGAGAAAATAAAAAATATTGATGTAATTAGGCTCCGGTTTACATTTTACTTTCAGTATCACTTTTTATATTCAAAGTATTACAATACATTCATAACTGTTTTCTCTTAGAAAATTACTCAGACTATTTGCAGCTCAGAATAAACTTATTAATAGCACAGGCTAGTATATACAGTCACGAAGCTCAATACGTAGTAAATATGCATCCATAGATAGTTGCTAACCACTAGGATCGCTACTATCCCCTCATTACAAACAATGCGAAATAGTACCTGCACAGTCTGTTGTTCCTAGTACTCTCATAAACTCAAGTTTCGTGACTATATATACTAGACTGTGGTAATTGTTCACCGCGGTGCTTTACATCTCTGAATACTGCATTGCATGCAGTGTTGCCAACTCAGAATTCCATTTACCGCTGCACAAGCTTAAAAAAAACCGCTAAACTGTAGTTAAAAAACTCCAGATTTTTCTTAACATATCATTTCCAAATTTGAAATACAAACTATATAGTTTTAGGAATTGCAGAATTTTAGGTTTCAAATTTTAAAAAAAATTCTAATATTTATAATATTCTGGAAATTGAAATAACACTCACCTCTGCCCAGAAGTTTGTTGTGAATGGCAATTTTATATTGTACATAATTATCAGCATGGGTAATTAAATCTAAATATTTAGCATTCAATATCACCTTACACCATTTACACCGAGCTTCCGAACTATAACTGGTAACTTCTTCCACCCAGTCTTTCAACATATTATGCTTTTTTTTTTTTTTTTTTTCCCCACACATCTCTTAACTTTTGTACGTATGCAGTTTTACGCGGCATATTCAAAATTGAATGAAGTAGATCAAGAATATACTGGACACTTCGGAAATAATCACATTCACAGTCACACCATTTAGTTCGAAATCTGATTTCACATTGAGCTGGAGACGTGCCTGCTAACAATGAGTCTGGTTTTAAGTTTTAAGTAGGCCTATGTCTGTGTTACATATATTTTAATGCGGAATGATAAATTAAATATATTTCATAAATGAAAATAATAATTCAGTTCATTATCTATTCTTTATGATTAAATATATTAATTCATTTATAAAAACATTGCATACATTAGATTAAGAGTTTAATGAATGCGGAATACCTTATTTGTACAACAACAATGGACGAAGCAGGAAATGGATGTGGTTGCACCAAATCGAGTTCACACAAAACGATGATATTGTATACTCGCACAATGCAAAAGTCTGTTAATACCATACTAAACTCTGGTTTGTGATTAATTATCATTATCCGCAAGTACATATAAAAAATTATAACATCTTTACAGAAAACTAAACTTAAAAATATCATCTCTCTCTGCCTGGAATCATAAAAAAAAAACGCCAAATAAATAGCTAGCCGCTTACGGTAAAATTCTGTAGCTGACGATAGTCCTAAAAACACCAGATTTAGCTACAAAACCGCTGACTTGGCAACACTGATTGCATGTAGAGCGCTTGCCGATGTGCGGAGAGCGTTTTGCCTGCTCTTTGTTGAATTTGATTCTTTGCCAATAATACATTCGTTTGTGTTTACATTTCCATAACAACTTGTTATTTCGTACGGCAAATACAACGGAAAGGTTAGCAGCACGTGTGGTGAAGATGTATTTGCAGTGCTGATACCGCAGATGGGTCTGTTGTTTTCCTTCTTCTAATCTCGTTTACAGGAGGGAAAGTCAACAAGGAAGGTTCGAGAGCGCTGGGAAATGGAAGAAAAATACGTAAATATATTGAATAACTCTATACACTTTCCTTAAAGTATAAGGTAAACGTTTGTGTTAAATTAGCAAAACAATCCTAGCCTTATTCGTCGGCTAAGAATGAAAACCTCTTATCTCATTAAAAAAAAGGCTTTTTTTTGGCCTGATCGGAAGTTAATCTCGTAACTTATCCGTAAAAAGTGTAAAAACAACTGTTTCTATTTCTTATTTAAAAGTTAAAAGATATGAATATCTGTTATCAGGCAGTACAATGTTGCAATAACTAAAATTAATGATGATCTGGACTCAATCTGGACATGGACACGGAAATTCCGACTTAAACTAAATCCAGAAAAATCACAGTCAATCATTGTGGGTCATTCACGTTTGTTAAGCACTATTACCGTACCAAATTTGTCCCCGATTAAAATACACGGCACCGAAATTCCGTTCAGTGAATCAGTAAAGAATCTAGGTATTTATATGGATAAAAGTTTAAATTGGAACATTCAAGTTGCAGAAACCTGCAAACAAGTATTCTCATTAATCCACTCGTTTAGACGATTGAAGAATTTTCTCCCCTTTTCCATGAAAAAAAAATATTAGTGCAAACACTCGTGATTACGTGATATTCTGTTTACTGACCTAAGCGTTCCTTCGACGCAGAGACTACAACGTAACACCATCCCTCGAAATGTTGTCCTGGCTCCGTCTAGAAGATCGTAGGAAAATCCACTGTCTTTCCCTTCTCTTTCACATATTGCATTTCTCCACCCCTGTCTATCTTGCGTCTCGTTTTCAAAATTTATCCACCCATCATAACCTAGACACTCGATCACAACACTCCTCAATACTATCCATTCCCTCCCACCGAACATCCTCATATTCATCTTCCTTCACTGTGGCTGTTCCTCGACTTTGGAATTCCCTACCGAGTAATATCAGGGACTGTCAGACATCAAACCAATTTAAGAATAGGCTAACGAAATATTTTTCTAACAATTCTTGTTAACAATAATAGCTGTTTCAGGTTTCTCAATGTTTAATGGTTATATATATCACAGATAAATATCTAAATTATCTCATTATTATTATTATTATTATTATTACTGTTATTATTATTATTATTATTATTATTATTATTATTATTATTATTATTATTATTATAACTATTTCTTACCAATGTTTATTATTGTCACACTAACATTAGTTATCCAATTTTCATTATTTACTTTCATGTTGTTTTATGATCTAGATATTAATGTAATAACTATGTAAGCAAATGTATTTAATTAGAATTAGAGTCTGGCTGGGCGGAAGAGAAGGCCTACTGGCCTTAGCTCTGCCAGATTAAATAAATAATAATTATTATTACATATCACTTGACGATATGTGTCAGAGGAAGAACAAATGTTTGTATGCATCTGAAGTCTGACTAGTGGAATATGTAGCTAATCGGCATGTATGCATTGGAGGGGGGAAGGAACTGGCCACTCTACCCCATTATCTCCTGGCCTATTTACCTCATGAGTGATGCCTTATTTGTGTTAGTTATGAATTTCTTTCTGCTCTGCCAGATTAAATAAATATCACTATGATAAGCATCCCAATAGCCAGATTACTACTCTTGCCGAAAACATTAATAATAATAATTTGCGTATGGAAATTAAAAGATACCGGTACTAATATTGTATTAGGAAAGTAACAACGAATAATAAAATTGCTTAATGTAGTACTAATTGTAATTAATATCTCAACTTCTCTCTTCCTAAACTTCCTTATTGAATTTGGTATTCCCAAGAAACTAGTTCGATTAATTAAAATGTGTCTCAGTGAAACGTACAGCAGAGTTCGTATAGGTCAGCTTCTGTCAGATGAGTTTCCAATTCACTGTGGGCTAAAGCAAGGAGATGCACTATCACCTTTACTTTTTAACTTTGCTCTAGAGTATGCCATTAGGAAAGTCCATGATAACAGAGAGGGTTTGGAATTGAACGCGTTACATCAGCTGCTTGTCTATGCGGATGACGTGAATATGTTAGGAGAAAATCCACAAACGATTAGGGAAAACACGGGAATTTTACTGGAAGCAAGTAAAGCAACAGGTTTGGAAGTAAATTCCGAAAAGACAAAGTATATGATTATGTCTCGTGACGAGAATATTGTACGAAATGAAAATATAAAAATTGGAAATTTATCTTTTGAAGAGGTGGAGAAGTTCAAATATCTTGGAGCAACATTAACAAATATAAATTATACTCGGGAGGAAATTAAACACACAATAAATATGGGAAATGCCTGTTATTATTCGGTTGAGAAACTTTTATCATCCAGTCTGCTGTCAAAAAATTTGAAAGTTAGAATTTATAAAACAGTTATATTACCGGTTGTTTTTTATGGTTGTGAAACTTGGACTCTCACTTTGAGAGAGGAACATAGGTTAAGGGTGTTTGAGAATAAGGTGCTTAGGAAAATATTTGGGGCTAAGAGGGATGAAGTGACAGGAGAATGGAGAAAGTTACACAACACAGAACTGCACGCATTGTATTCTTCACCTGACATAATTAGGAGCATAAAATCCATATTTTTAATGAATAGCACCGCTACTGCGTTACATAACGTAAGCATTCATAGGCCTATCACTAACGTAATTCCTGTACCGCTTCATGTCCTACTATTCATCTCGCGAGTAACAAACACAGTTTCATATTTTTAATTCAGTTTGTTCAATTTATTATTTTCAGAAATTTATTTCAAAAATAAACTCGGGTTCGAATCCCGGTCGTGGCAAGTTACCTGGTTGAGGTTTTTTTCCGGGGTTTTCCCTCAACCCAATACGAGCAAATGCTGGGTAACTTTCGGTGCTGGACCCCGGACTCATTTCACCGGCATTATCACCTTCATTTCATTCAGACGCTAAATAACCTAGATGTTGATACAGCGTCGTAAAATAACCCAATAAAATAAGAAAATAAATTAGAATGTAATTTGATTTAATTGTAGATTATTCTTTAATTTGTTTAAAGGCAAAATAAAGGAAAATATATAAAACGATGCCGAGTGTCCCATTTTTATGTTTCTAGGAACCATACCTGGAATGAAAGTCTGTCATTAGTTAGGCCAAGGTTAAACTTCGTCCTGGTTAAACTAAGAAGGCCATGGCGCCGTAGAAAAATAATGAAAAAGAAATTAACGAATTACCCTTATTGTGGGAAGTTGTCCACTAGTTGGCAACAGTGCGTGACAGCCGAATGCTCCATTTACATAATAAAGTCATCCGACTGCCTCCGGATTGACATGAAGCAAGCGGTAGAGGGCGTGACAAATGCCATTCTTTCGTGTCTATATATAGGTGTAGGATTTCCTGAAAGACATGCTTTGTGTGTTTCTGTTTGCTGCCTGTTATGGCTGTTGTCGCTGGCGAGAACTTCCTATGCAATGTCAACACGTGTAGGAGTCACATTCCACAATTACAGATCCTTATCACATGAAAATAGCGCAGTTAGAGTTCGTGTGGTTTGCTTATCGTTGTTTAAAGGTTATAAAATGTCAGGAATTTGTACCAGTGCAGCGATGTTTGCAAATCCAGTAGATTTTCTATTTTAAGGACTGTAGCATAATGCATATTTACGTAGCCTACAAAGGAGAGTAATTACAAAACGTAAGGTTTTACATATCAGTTTCTACAGAAAACGACAACAGTATTACTAATCGTAAAATTTTCTTTAGCATGAGACGGTAGAAGTGACACTCCGAGAAGCAGTGTTGCCAACACATAAATTGTATCCCAGTCAGTCTAACACCTGTAAATCCGCCAGAATCCGTCAAAATAAAAAAGATCCATTCAATATATAAAAAATACAAATAAAAAGCAAATTTTAACACAATTTACTGACCAATTTTGATTAAAATACTAATTCGTCAACTTTTGACTTGATTACGAGAAAATTTGAAACAGGGGATTCTTCAACATGGTACGGCACAGGCAAGGCTGTTGAAAGAAAAAGCAAAATCTCCCAAAAATTAAACAATTAAAATGACAGCAGGCAAAAAAGTAAAAAAAAGACGATGTAAATCGTAAATTCCGCCAGAAAATCCGTCACCCGTCAAAGCCATTTTTTCCACCACTACGCTGAAATTCCGTCAAACTGACGGAATTTCCGTCCAGTTGGCAACACTGCCGAGAAGATAGGCAGTATAGTTATAGCGCGCGCAAGGAACGATTACCGAAAAACAGTGGTGGCGTTGCTGTCTGTTTTGACGTGTGTATGTAGTCACGACGAGGGGGCGAGAGATGCGAGCCGATGGAAGTTCTGTCTCTTCCAAGAATATGAACAAATGACGACATCGCTGTGGAAATAAAGAACGTAGCAAGAGAAAAATTCGAAGCTAATTAAACGCGCAACATATGTTTACGAATGAATTATTAATACCGTGCGATACAAGACTCGTATTCACATGTCGTAATGTAACTATCTCGATGTCATTTCTCTTCCGAGTGCACTCTTGAATATCATTCCAGCTATCTCGTGAACTTTCCTGTCTCCCGCTCTTTCTTATCGCAGTGTTTCATTCGCATTCCTTCCGTCGGTATTCCCTGCTTGCGAGACCTATACCGCGTTCATTTAGTACCATACCGGCAAGCTTTAAATTAGACATACCTACTTTACACGCATCACTGGATGTAATGTCAAGCGGTGTTGTCACGTTTTGATAGTAAAGATTAGGGGAGGTGTCAATTGCGTCCCCGTAAACATGTTGACGAAAAATTAATACGTCAGTTGCGTCCGGGGTTTTTGAAATATATACTTTAAACAGACAAGAAGGGAGAAAGAAGCTTTTTATTCGTAAAAACATGATTGAATGTTAGCAAGGTAATATAACGAGAATGGCTTTCATACGGAATCTGTCATTTAGATTTTAAACCAATACGATTGTAGTTTTATGGTGAAAATGAAACTCACGAATTTTATGATGAAAGATGAGTGGAACGGAGAAAAATTCTCTCCTGCACCGGGATTGGATCCCGGGTTTTCAGCGCTACGTGCTGACGCTCTATCCACTAAGCCACACCGGATTCCCATCCCGATGTCAGATTGAATCCTCTCAGTTTAAGTTCCACCTCTTGGGTTCCCCCTAGTGGCCTACCCTCATGCACTGCGTCATAGATGTATGACAGTGGCACAATATCCACACATGTGCAGAGGTGCACTCGTTATGAGTGACTAAGTGGCCAGAATCCGACGGAGTAAGCGCCGTCTTAAATCACTAAGCGATTATTTTTCGCGTATCATATATTATTACGATGTACCGAAGTACATATGATATTTCCGTGCACAAATTCTGCGTCATCATATGATGAAAGATGAGTGGAACGGAGGAAAATTCTCTCCGCCACCGGGATTTGATCCCGTGTTTTCAGCTCTACGTTCTGACGCTCTATCCACTCATCTTTCATCATATGATGACGCAGAATTTCTACACGGAAATATCATATGAACTTCTGTACATCGTAATAATATCATGAATTTTAATACATTTTGTAGTAAAAAAATGACACTACCAATATTGTATGATGAAGATGCCACAAATAACATTTTTAAACTACCTGTAACGTTTAAATTGGTGATGTTACAGCCAGTCATAAGTCTGTAAAATGAGAAGGGAAGTGTTGTTTGTGTCAGGGACGCAACTGACGTTCACCCAAAATACAGAGACGCAACTGGCGTATGAGCCAAAAAATATAGGAACGCAAATGACGTATAAAACTGACCGCGGGCCGCAATCGTCTGTCCTCGAAAGATTATTCATTGTCATTGTCATTGTCAATGAGAAAATGGGAGGAGAAATTTTTAAAAGTACGCGGAAACGCGTGTTTGCAAGAGAATCTGGGGCTGAGAAAAACTGAATATGAGAGCTCCAATCCTGTTGGCAACTTTTCTCACTCTGAATTTCTCCTTTCCTCTGAAGGAACTTCAGAGAATTTTGAAGAGGAAAGCCGAAAATGGACGTGATGTATTAGCTACCACATGAGGGAGGAGAGAAGCATGCAGACATGACAGAACAGTGAGTCAGGAACCCTGAAAGATATTAAAAGCCTGCACACTGAGTGGAACTGCCCCAGTCCTCGCAAGAGAAGGGTTCCGAGCCCTTGCACTGTGCGAGTGGCATTCGAGTAAACTCCAACCAAGTAAAAAGTAAATCCGTGGCGCTACAGCCCTGAAGTGCCAAGACCGACCAGCCGGCTGCCGGCCTCACGTCCACATGCCGAAGCAGAAGTGGACGATCATCCAACCAGTATGGAGGTATCGTGTGGTTAGCACGATGATCCGCCCCAGCCGTTATAGCTGGCTTTCGCAACCGAATTTTTGCTACCTATCGTAGGTCCCCAAGTGCATCAAGATGCTACGTGGGCGCCGGTCCCATACTCTGGCCGAAATTTCATGAGAAAATTTCTTCCCCCATGAGGACTCGAACCAGCGCGCATTCCGTAACGCGAGTCCTAGGCAGGATGCCTTAGACCGCGACGCCACGGCGCGGGACAAATTCGAACCAAGTACCGAAAGCAATATGTGGAAACTAGGGCCCCTATTTCGAAAGTTTTAATTTGAAAAAATGTCGAAACTTGTGAGGGGAGAGAGTTGTAGGTCCATGGTCCATTTCTTTCAAGGCTCATCCCAATATTTGTCTTAGCGTCTTAGGAAAAGCACAACCGGGTTGGATTGTTTCAATTTAGAACTAGCCAATTGATCTGAGGTGACCCTATTAAAACATAGCCCGATCGACCCTGAGGGAATTATTTGCGAAAAATGAGTGTAAATAATTTCTGGATTTTTCACGCTCCATATTCTAAAATCAACAAAAAATTACAATGTGTTTTCTGCGAAAAAAATGTAACAAAATTTTCCATCGAGAAAAATAAAAAACACAGTTTCTTTAAGGAGAAGGACCTGCAGGAAATCTCTTTTCTCATATTATTTTAAGTAGAGCCTCTATTTCTCTAACATAGTTTCATATCAAAGTATGAAGCCTTTTGAATACATTTTCATTTTTGCCCTATATGGTACAATAACAGACGTAAAAATGCTAAAAATGCAGTATTATAAAGAAAATGATATAGCTGCTCTCAAGAGTATCACAGAATCACAAATCTTGTCTTAAACGAAAGCTAAAAGACTGCTACTCAATTTTGAATGATGATTTTTAGAAATTTTAATTTTTATATTTTTATTGTTATTTAGCATTTTTATGAACGGAAAGAAAAATTACACTTCTTTTTTTTTAACTTACCTGTTCTTTAATTTGCAATTTGACAATTTCCTCTTACAGAATTTATTCATGTATAATGTAAGAATATTCCCTGAAAATTTTATTCAATTACCTTTGTTATGGGGTGAGATATTACTTATTAAATGTTGAAAAATGTAAAATAAACGAACTCCGGATATTCAACACAGAAGTTTGAATATACAGTATAGGGACTGGAGCACAGCAGCTATTTAAAAATGACGTAAAAGCAACCTAACGATCTTGAAATTTCGCTCAAATGAAGTCAATACTATGAAGTATTTTTAGGCTAAAAATAAAAGAAATGTTAATTTTGACACATGTGGTCATTCCTGGAGGTCCTTCCCCTTAAGAGTATAATAATAATCCGTGGCGCTACAGCCCGTGAAGGGCCTAGAGTCTAGACCGACCAGCCGGCTGCTGGCCTCACGCCCACATGTCGAAGCAGAGGTGGACGATCATCCAACCAGAATTTAGGTGTCATGTGGTTAGCACGATGATCCCCCCAGCCGTTATAGCTGGCATTCGCAACCGGATTTCGCTACCTATCGTAGCTCCCCAAGTCCATGACGATGCTGGGTGGGCACCGGTCCCATACACTGGCCGAAATTTCATGAGAAAATTTCTTCTCCCATGAGGACTCGAACCAGCGCGCATTCCGTAACGCGAGTCCTAGGTAGGATGCCTTAGATCGCGACGCCACGGCGCGGGACCACCTTAAGATTACCAGGGTGCAAAAACCAACAATAAAAAAATAGCCATATCAAGTTGTGTGCAAAGTTACATCCTTCTAGCTCAAGAAGTTCCTGAGAAAGAGGTGCATAAGGTTCGTGAACTTGACATGGCGGACGTAGTATTTTACAAGTACAAGTTTCCCTTAAATTTAAAGAGAGCATAGGAACCCTTGCTTAGATTCTGGGTTTAATTTCTTGAAAGACCATCGCTCTAAAAATCCTTATGATTTACATCAATTTACGACTTTCATACATGTTAAATATCCACTTGGGTAAGGAAATACAACACTACTACACTCTCGTAAAATAAATTACAACATACACATATTTTTTCGAATATTAATTAACTTCATTATTTATCTGTCAGGGTACGATAAATATGATTACTTTTCCTTCTCATACTTAATGCATTGCCAAGTTGCAGCGCAGTGAGAGGTTACAAGAAGCGAGTACATAAACAAGTACTCGACTCCGTGCTTGCTGGTAATAAAGGCCCGTCTGAGTAACTGAACACTGGCGGCCACCGTCTGCAGCCTTGATCTTTGTAGTGTGTTTTGTCTTTCTCATTTGCATGTAACTTTACACGGTAATACATCAACCCGACGCAAAAATATCATTTTACAATGTTTTAAATTGTCTTCCTAGTAATCAAATTGGCAAATTTTATTCCCCACTTGCGATACCTTCAAACAATAAGACTAGCTACTTCTATTTGCTATTCATAAAATTCCTGATCATATATATATATATATATATATATATATATATATATATGTACATACAGTATATAATACTATATCAGATTAGCCATTTTCATGTCATGAATAAAAATAAAAACAAAAATCTAAACTAAATTTGAATTTCTAAGAAACATAAAACATAGCGTTAAATAAAACGTTTTATTTTATTTGAGATTGTATACTTGATCTCAAACGAAAAATAATTTCCTAGTCTTTTAATAAGGGACTAGTAATTAAATAAAGATTGGGGGACGGATTACTACACTGAAAGGTAGAGATGTTGTTTCAAATAGGCCACTTGATTGTTAATACATATATAACAGTTGCCAAAATAGATAAAAGTTCAGTTTGGTATAAACAACTGTGACGATTCAAGGCTGCTTGACGTTCGTGAGGTGATCACTCCCGAAGTCGCGATGTCTTGGAACGTTTGCTTGCAATCAGTCAACGACAGGCAATACTGTCGTGCGGGTTTTCGACTTTGCGGGCGCTGTTAGTCTTGCATTCTCGCTCGTTGTTCATTTCTAGCTGCAAACTATTACTCCATGCAGTTCCACTAGGGTTATAACGTGACTTTTTTTGCAGTCGCTAAATGGCAGCATAGTGAAATTGACGAAAGTTGTTATCTTGAAAGTCCACTAGGCTGATCAATTTGTTTTATATGATGAGGGATGAAATTTTGCAAGTAATCAGAGGTGTCAACCTTCCAAGTGGATTAAGGTAATTGCGCCAAATAAGGCCATGTTAAGGTTTGCTGCGCTGGCGTTTGGTTCTTTCTCAATTAATCTTTTTCAAATTTAACACAAGTAAAAATTTATTCATGAGGAAATGGAAAAACTGATAAATTGTAGTCTATTATTTGTTATTTAAAATGTCGATATTTCAAGAAAGAATAATTGACTTATTAGAAACAGGGATTTCAAGTAAGGCTGGCTCTGAATTTCAAATTTTAGAAGTAAACAGAGTTGATAAACTTTTCAATTAATGGAACAAACGATTGAATAAAAATATATTTTCTTTAATATAATAAAGAAAACTGTAGGTCACTGAGGAAATAGCCTTTACATTATGAATAATATAAAACGTTTCAAAATATATCCGAACTTAATCATTTTCACATTTCGGGCACTCATAATCTACAATTTTCTGTAGTTTTGTGAATCCAACACAATGTCCTTATCTGCGGCAAGTTTCACATAAAATAAGCATCTGACAGAATCTGATCTATACGAACTCTGCTGTACGTTTCACTGAGACACATTTTAATTAATCGAACTAGCTTCTTCGGAATACCAAATTCAATAAGAATGTCATATAAAAATTCTCTCTTAACTGAGTCATATGCTTTTTTGAAATCTATGAATAACTGATGTATGCCAGATGGATACATGGTTTTTAATTGGATTTTTTTTTATCTACTCGTATATGGACAAAAATCACGATCCCGCTCGCATTAGTAACCGAATAATTTGTTTTATGTGACCAGAGAGAGATGAAATTTTCCAAGTAATCAGAGGTGTCAACCTTTCAAGTGGATTAAGTTAAGTGCGCCAAATACGGCCATGCTAAGGTTTGCTGCCCTGGCGTTTGGTTCTTTCTCAATTAATCTTTTTCAAATTTAACACAATTAGAAATTTATTCATGAGGAAATGGAAAACATAAACCTTTACTCTTAAATTGTATTTATTTGTTATGAAAAATGTCGATAATTCATTAAAAGGAATGATTGACTTATTAGAAACAAGGGTTCCAAATATGGCTGGCTCCGAATTTTCAAATTTCAGAAGTAAACAGAGTTCTTGCAGTGTAGGCTTTCACGGCCGGAGTCTATAGATGTAGATTCATTTTCCGGGCTGAGAGGCCGTGGTCTATTAGTTGGTTTTATACCAGACGTTTCGTCTGCAACTGCGGCAGACATCTTCAGTCCACTGAAGATGTCTGCCGTAGTTGCAGACGAAACGTCTGGTATAAAACCAACTAATAGACCACGGCCTCTCAGCCCGGAAAATGAATCTACATCTATAAACAGAGTTCATCACTGAGAAAATGGCTTTTAGAGTATGAATAATATAAAACGTTTCAAAATATAACTGAACTTAATCATTTTCACATTCCGGGCACTCAGAATGTACAATTTTCTGTTGTTTTGTAATCCCAGCACAATGTACACGCACATATCTGCTACAAGTATCTTTGATTATTCCTCCTTACAAATAATACAGTGCCAGCTTTCCTTGTGAACTTTTTGGGTACCACTAGGTCCCGAGTTGCTTAGATCATTCTCCTGTTGAATTTTTTGTATAGGTGAAGACTAAGCTTACCTTTTCTGAATTTTCTCTGGCTTTCTGCTTTGAAACAATGGTTTTACAATTTTGTTACCTCTGTAGTTTAAAGCTTTTTTTTTTACTGTTAGTAGCTCGAAGTCCTTTTCTCTCTGGTGTTTTTAGAATTTCCGTAAAGGAAGGAGGAGTAGTGACATGGGTGGACGATGCGGGAATAGGAGTGTCAGCTGTATTGATATCTGAATGATAGGTGGACGACAAACTGGACGAATGATTGAAAGAACTATCCAATGATCCATCTGATGAACCATCTGCAGGCCTCTTCCTATTTCAGCTTTCAGCAGAAGTACATTCATTGTTCTTGGGTGCAAAACTTTTGGCAACCACATCATCAGATTCAGTTATTTCACTCGAACCAAAGCTTCTGGTGGAATGACGTTAGGATCAAATTGATAAATTCCTGTGGAACGAAAACCTGAAATGATGTTGGATGGTATTGCTGTAATTTGCTAGGCTTTTCCAAAAGTTGTCTTTCTAATTTTTCTTTCTGGATTTCTTTCCCAAAATCGTCCCAGAAATATTAAAATGGCTTGAATGCTGATTTGTTCATTGGGTGTAAAAAACTGTGTGGTATTTCTGGAAAGACAGTGTAATGTTATTTGGTTTTGTTCAACTACATATGCAAGACGCATGTTTATAACCTGAGAAAATAAATAAATAAATAGATAGATAGATAGATAGATAGATAGATAGATAGATAGATAGATAGATAGATAGATAGATAGATAGATAGATAGATAGATAGATAGATAGATAGATGGATGGATGGATGGATGGATGGATGGATGGATGGATGGATGGATGGATGGATGGATGGATGGATGGATGGATGGATGGATGGATGGATGGATGGATGGATGGATGGATGGATGGATGGATGGACGGACGGACGGACGGACAGACAGATAGATAAAGGTAAGTAAGTAAGTAAAAGTAAGTCAGTAAGTATGTAACTAAGTAGTAAATAAGTAAGTAAAAGTAAGTAAAAGTAAGTCAGTAAGTAAGTAACTAAGTAATTAAGTAAATAACTAAATAAGTAAATAAATAAATAAATAAATTAATTAATTAATTAATTCAATGAATCATGTGATTTTAATAAGGCCATCACTGGGCCTTCAAGGGCTACATACGTTTTGTTTTTTTTTGTTACGTAAAACAGTCCTAATTTAAATTATATTATAAAACTATTTTGAGATCTTGGAAATAGATAAATTATACTGTCAGAATATATATATATATATATATATATATATATATATATATATACCACATTACATTTTCATGAAATATTTAAGAATTTTTAAACAAAAACGTACTTACCGCGTGGTAGTATTAACACAATTACATTCCAGGTCAGTTTGTCCAGTTTATATTGTCCGTAGTAGTACAGTCCGTCTTCATTTTGTACAGGGACATTTCATCCACTATTTTTGTCCATAAAGAATTCGTCCATTTTCAGTATTGTCCATAAATATCATAAGTCCATAAATATTTTATCTATTTCCTTTGGTCCACATTCCTTTATCAATTTTTTCTAAAGTCCATTTAAAATGTTATCCATACAACTAAATACAAGACAATAGAAAACAATTTCTTCATTATTAATGTGCTTTCTTATGGTTTCCATGGTAGTGAAATCCAGTTTAATCTATGTGCCAGAACTCTTAATGAGGAATCAAATTTATACAGTACAATTTCAAAGGAATTTTTATATCATATTTACGTCCATCTTTTAAAGGTAAGGATAACGTAGTTGGTAACAGTTACATATATGAGTTCCACTCATTCAGCAAAAATTGAGGCTGATTGTATTAGCGGTGCAAAAATCCTTGTATATGCCATGCCCATTGTGTCATGTATTTAAGGGGACACTATACTGAAATTACTAACTTCCATGTTTTTAAAGCTAAATTCACAAAACTTTTATCACTGGTATATCTGGTTATTATAATAACATATATGTACTAAATTTCATCCCTCTATGATATATGGTTTGCATTTTATTCATACCTTAATAACATATTATTGTATTGCTTTTTATAAGAAGTTCCTTGCACCACGATTTACATTATTTTAACTGATATTTGTCCACACCTGTGGAGTAACGGTTAGCGAGTCTGACCGTGAAACAGGTGGCCCGGATCGGGAGGTTGAGGTTTTTTCCGGGGTCTTCCCTCAACCCAATATGAGCAAATGCTGGGTAACTATCGGTGCAGGACTCCGGACTCATTTCACCGGCATTATCACCTTCATTTCATTCAGATGCTAAACAACCTGAGATGTTGATACAGCGTCGTAAAATAAACTAATAAAAAAACTGATATTCACTTACTGTATATATGATCTTTATATATATTGGACAAACATTAGGCTCCTATTGGGTTTTTCTGTACAGTAAATCGTAAATTACTAGGAATTTTTTTATGATTATTACCATTTTAATTTCTTATTTCTTTTATAATAAAAAATTCTAGTAATTTACTCATTAATTTTGCATCAAAACCCTGTGGTAAGTTTTGATCCCTTGTATATGAGGATCAATATACGTGAATATCAATCAGTTAAGAATAATGTAAATTGTGGCGCAAGGGACTTTTTATATAATGCGAATCAATATTTTAATAAATTGTTATAAAATGCAAAACATTTATCATAGGCGGATTAAATTTTGTGCATTTGTCATTGTTAACCAGATATACCAGTGATAAAAATTTGGTGAATCAAACTTCATAAGTATGGTAATTATTGATTTCACTATTGTGAACAATTAAAAATATGGAACTTGGAAATTTCAGTATAGTGTCCCCTTAAGGAAGGTAAGCAAGCACACAGTCATGTTAGGAATAGAGCTGAAGTTACGTCTACTACAGATTCAAATTGTACAATACCGAGGAGAAGGATGAAGAGAAAAGTAGAAAATAATTAATATGTTATTTAAATATGTCTTTATTTCTTTCTAAAATTAAATTTGTAATTAATTTCATTCTATATGTCTGAAATAAAGTAGCCTAATTCTATAAACAATATATTAATCCTACAATGGAACATATATATTGTGGACTAAGAAATATGGACTAAAATGTATAAAATAGACAAAAATACTTGAGGACTTTTCAGTATGGTGAACGAAATCATGTAGTGGACGGTTTTTATAAGTTGATATAAATATGTGGACAAAAATGTTATGGACATAAAATTACTCTAGACTAAAATCTCAACTGGACGAAAATTTATGGTGGACGTAAATTCTGTGGATGAAATGTTACTGGACAATCAGTCTGGGAATTCACAATCAGGTTCAGCCGCACAGCTTTCTTCCTCTATGCGTCCACTACAACTGACCACAAGCGAGTGTTTGATATGCCTTAACATGCGGATGAGGAAGGTATTGCTCTTTACCGGCAATATTGGACAGTTTTTCGTAAAACAGTAATTGGCCTATTGGTCTACATGGCCTTATTTGGCGTTTACCAGTAATCCTATAATACACCAGCGAGTGCAGTCCTCTTGTGGTAAAGTCAGGTCTAAAACATGTTAGTATGATGTAATTACATTTTATCCCTCACTTTTGCGAAAAAAAATATATGTAGGCCTATATATGTTTGTAGGCTATGCTTTGTGGTATATTTTGCATCTAACAGCTGTTTTTCTGAAAATTTCTTCCTGAACTATAACGTTCCTTGTCATGTTATCTTGATCTTCTGGATCAGAAGTGAATCCAGTCCAGTGTTTAATGTAGGGCTAAATTCTGATTTTTTCCAGCAACATTAATGACTCTGTCTGTAGAAAATTCACTGTGAGGTACACGTGATACCACAATACCACAAACACATCTTTACTTAATGTTTTACACTCACTTTCATTCTTAAATATTATGCAATTTTGGCCCTGTTTAGCATCTATTCTATTCTTGATCTATTTACCAAAAAGTTATAGCATTGAAGCTGTAGATTTCTCTTCCAGTCTGTCATATTTATTTTCATTAACAAAATTTGGAAACTAAACTATTCAAGAGATGAATATGGTACACTTTTTTTGTAAGGATTATCTACAAATTCCGCATGCTGAAGGAGTTCAGTCTCAATTGGAAACCTATCGCAAGATATACACATTCTTTATTAATGTTAATTCCAACTAGAGCATTTCAGGATTCGAATACGAATATCTAGCAAGAGAGAGATGCCGATGAACTGGCTATTCGCCTGCTGTCTTGACGTAAAAATCGCTTATTCATAAGAATGAAGGCAAATATTTGCTGATACCAAGGTTTTGAACCGCAACTAGCTACACATTGTCTCATGTAAGGCAGTTACTGAGGTAACCAAAGCCTGGAGGCATCATGTTTAATCTTGTCACGTATTTTTTTAAGAAGTTACAAGTCACTTTATACTACGAGACTTGCAATATTATTTGATAACTGCACTGAGTTCTGTTGTGTTTTCTACATTAATTAGTGTTGTGGGATTTAATCGATTAATCGATCAATTTTTGTTGTAAGATTAATCGATCAAAAATATTTAATCGTATAATAAAGTCGATTAAAATTAATCGGTTGTAGTTGATATTAATTACTATTTCGTTAATATGAACTCATACTAAAAATTCCGACAAATATTTCCCTCTCGAAAATTGCTTACTTAAAAGCACAATATTAGGCCTACTGTTATTTTCTAACTGTAAATCAGATAGTGTAGGAAAAATATTTGCACAAACACTTCAGAAAGAGATGGAGATATGAGGACAGTGACCTAGTCTACCTGTATTGAGAGTTGAAACACAATGCGAAACCCATATTAAGTTTTATGGTTTTCCAAGAAACTTCCACCTTGTTGTCAGCTCATCTTCCTAGCATATGAAATACACACTTTTCTGGAATTCGTCCCCCTCATCCCTTATAAAATATCCATGTCTATACTGTGTGCAATTGAGAGTGTAACTACCTTCTTCTCTTTCTAAAATTTGATAATTCGATTATAATAGAGGCCAGTCTTCTGTTTCGACCGCTGTAGTTTTTCAGTTGCAGTTTTTGTACTGAGTTTGTATATGAAAGTTGTGTGTTTAGTTTGATAAAGAAAAAAATCAGTTTTCTGTGGTTTGTGAAAAGTGTAAACTCCATTATGTCATATGAGAATTTGAGAGGTAAACTCGGTGAAACTTTTGAATTTAAATTGAACGATCGTGGAGAAGTGCTTGACAGAAAAAAAGTTTTTTCGTGTTTAGTGATGCAGGAAACATTGTTACTAAACGTAGAGCGGCACTTAATTCGGAGAATGTGAATGCACGCATGTTTAAAATCATGGATGAAGCAGTATTAACTAGGTGAGTCTTCATATTTTTTGTTATTTATGTTTGTCTCAAAAATTCCCGGACAAATTGACACAATAAATTATAAGTCTCATAATAAATATGTTAGTAAATAATTAAAATTGTCGTTTTGTAATACAACGATACAATATATACAGATATACAACATTTATTAGTTATTACTTATGCTTATCATCGAACAAAAGTTAAATTTAACAATAATTGTGCATTACAATATATTAAAACATTTTTTCAACTCGATCAAAACTCGATTGATTAAATTCAAATAGTTAATCGATTAAATATTTTGATCGATCAACAGCACTAATATTAATGCATAAGAAAAATTCTAGTTATTGCTTCCGGGTATTTACCCATTTGCAGTGTTAATACATACATACTTACATACATAAAGGAACAGTGTGCCCTAAATCTACGACACGTGCCTCCCAGCTTCAGTTCTCCTCCGGAGAAAAGCCATGATAAGGATTTTATCGTCCCTAAAATCCCATCTGTTCAGAGAGGTTTCAATCTGCCAATTTCGGATCAATTAGCAACCGTAGCAACTGCTACAGTATACCAGAGAGGATGGCATGCTGTTGGGGGCTACCGGCGTGGTCTAGGGATTAGCGAGCGAAACTCATGCTCCGTGACTAGCTGTGCTTGGTTTCGAACCCCCCTTGAACTGTTTAGGCCTACATATTTGAGTTTCTGCAGTTTTTCCCCAACTGTAAAGCGAATATCAGTTTATCTTATGACGAATTCTCGGACTTATTCGCCGAAATACCATCTCGCTATCACGTTCACTGCGATGGAGTAACGGTTAGCGTGTCTGACCGTTAAACGAGCGGGCTCAGGTTCAAATCTCGGTTGGGGCAAGTTATCTGGTTGGGTGTTTTTCCGAGGTTTTCCCTCAACCAATTGAAGCAGAATTGGTGGGTAACTTTCGGCGTTGGACCTCGGACTCATTTCGCCATAATTTATTCAAATATCATTGTCATTATTACCATATTAAATTCCTGGCCACGCCACTGATTTCACCGAAACATAAAGTTAATTGATAAAGCTGTGTTAAATAACCCGTTAAAAAGACATGCTGTTGAGAATGACTACGAGTATTATATGCGTATAGAAAACTCGCTCAATACTGGTGGAAAGAATTTGAATCGAATCTTTTATCTGTACTCGTATCCGCAGCGATCTTACATGAGCTGGCGTGTGTTGTACAAAGCCGCTCAACAGGTGTCATAACAAGGAGCTGCTACTGTGCAGGTTTCCAGAAGCGTCGGGCGCAGATATGATTTCTCCTTGAATTAATTTATCGCGGCATGCAAATTCAGACTCTTCTTTCGCGTCATTTTTATGCATTAGTGCTCCTTAAATAAAATTAACTGGCAAAGCGAAAGCGATACCACATTAATTTATAGCGGTTAGAAAAAACTTTTGAATTATGTCGGAGTTAATTGGAAGTTAAGTTTATGGCCAATTGTAGAATTATTTGAAAATGAGTCACCGTTTAAAACTTCCAAACATCTTAAAGCCATGTAGCAGTCGGTCTTCTTATGTTTGAAAGGAGAGTTTTTGTTTTCGGAAGCCCAGACTTTAGACAGATTAAATAGAGTTTGAAGTATAAACATGTGTTTTGGCTATAAAATAGTGATTAACGGAAAAATAATAGAACAAGTAAATAACTTTAACTATTTGGGATGCAATGTATCCTAATGCCAAAAAATGATATCAATATAAAAATAAATAGATTCTATAATATGTGTGGAACAGTAAGGCCCAATTGTATAAAACTCCCTGACTAAAGATCAATCTTGATCGTAGATCGAAAAGTGAACCGAGTTCAGACACTTCTTCTATTGTATAAAACTTTTCTGCGGTCAAATTACCTTGGTTCAAATGCAATCTAAGTTCACGTGAAAAGGATCTGGCAACATCGCATAAACAGGTGAAATACGTGATGCGCGGACCATGTTGTACAGGTTTGTTCAGTGTTGCCAATCTAGCGACTTCAACTCTTTTTCAACAACAATTTCTTTTAACTTTTATATTGCTTAAATAGGGATTTAGTGACCTTTTTAGCACCCCAATAGTGACAAAATTTAATTTTTCTTTGTTGATAATAAGAAATCTAGCGACTTTACAACTACTTTTTGGCGACTTTCCGTATACTTGTTGGAGACACTGGTTTTTTGTGCAATGTAAATAATGGCGGACAATAAGAAGAAGGTTGACTGTTCTCCGAGTTGTTAACATGTTATGGTGTTTGATACTGCTAAACATAATAAAGCTTTATAAAACGACAATTTTCGTTTAGTAATACAGTAAATTGAACATTTATGAATGTACCTATCATATCCATTAATAATTAATGGTTGTTATAAACATAATATAATTATAGGTTATGTTATTTGATACTGCTGAACACGATAGAGCCTTATAAAATATAAGATTGTTTGTCTATTAAGGCAAGAAATTGAAAGAAATATATATAAATGTGCCTATCATATCTATTGATATTAATAATAATGGATATTTTATTTTCACAATCTGTCACTCGTATATTTCAAACAGAAAAGAAATAACTGAACTTGGATCATCTAACTTAATCGGAGAAATTTCTTCAGTCAAAGTTGACTTTAGTTTGAGACAAATTAATTTCAGATTAGACTTTATTCAACACAAAATTCCAAGTTCAGCTGAAACAAGGATCAATTTAACCTCTGATCTAAGATTAAATGGTTTATACAATCGGGCCTAAGAAGAACATTAAAAAATAAAACATTAAGAACCACTCAATTAAAATTTTACAAAACAATGGCAGTACCTATGTTAACGTACGCCTGTGAGAACTGGACACTTAATAGATCAGACAGAAGAAAAATAGAGACAGTTGAAATGAAGTTCTTGCGTTCCGTAGCGGGTTATACACTTTTAGACAAAAAACATAATGAAGACATAAGAACACAATTAAATATATACAATGTAAATGACAGAATAAACCAAATAAGAACTAACTGGTTAGAACATATTGAAAGAATGCCACATAATAGATTTCCACAGCTGACACTTCAATATCAACCTAAAGGCAAAAGGAAAGTAGGACGTCCAATTACAAGATGGAAAGATACAATCTCTTGATGTGGAAACAGGTCAAAGGCCTAATTCCGTGAGGAAGAAGAAGAAGAAGAAGAAGAAGACGAAGACATGTGTTTTGGCTATAATCAATTTCAAGGTTTACACCAGGCCTGCACAAGGTTTACGCTCTCCTAGCCGGCTCACAGCTCATGAGCGGAATGCAGATATTAGCTGCGCTCTGTATAGGGTGAACTGGAAGAAGGGGTGATCTCGTACAAAATATACACAAAAGGAAATACTATTACGAGTGTTCATGAAATGAATTCCCCGTTCAGTGTTTGCAAAACTATCTTGGACCATTATTAATTAATAAAGAAATATTTATTTTACAGAAATAATAGAAATTCTATAGCTACGTAAATGTACAATATCATATTGTTATATATTTATTTATCAGTACATCAAAACGAGGTTTCATGCTGTTGGCAGCTGAAAGGAACAGTAGCCTACTGATCGTAATGAAACATCAGTTACAGATGTTCGATGCCTGCCTTTATTAAAGTTGATTATAGAAAACAGTTGCTCACAAATATAAATGTTGAGCCAAACATAGCAATCATTTTCACAGCCAGCCTGTGTAGTCGTGGATATTATTGCTAATGTTTAGTCTTGTAAAACTCAACCAGGTTAGTAGTATTATTCAAACGGTCTTTAGCCCTTAGGTCACATTGAAGATCAATAAGTTCGAGCTATAAATCGTTGAATGTTATGTTCCGTCTTTTAGATTCCTCCATACTGTACTGTAGTAGTAGGTAAGCAACGTGAAACAGTTACTGAGAATACACACTGCACTCCACTAGATAGCTGAGTGGTCGTTTCCCTCTCCTCTACCTATAGCAAGTCTATGTCATTCTGACGTATCTTCCTCTCCCCTTCGGCGAGCGGTAAACACAGCTCTTCAGCTCCGAAGGAGCGCTGTTTGTGCAGGCATGGTTTACACAGATGTCAGCTTTTTCACGTTGATTTATTGTGGAGGATGATAGTTGTTTTATCCCGGATTCTCCCGTATCTTGAACAAAACTTTTGAGTTTATGCTAATATCCTTTTCTTTTTTTTTTTACAAAATTATGGATGGTGAGTTTTAGCATGACGTACGGTAATCAAATAGTTTACTGCACTGTTATTGAAAAGAATGAACGATACTGTTTCTGTCTGACAAATGACACCGTGTGTCATACTCCTAATGAATTTGTGATCGTTTGATCTCAAAAGACCGCCTGACATTCTACCAGACTTTTTCCTTAAATTATTTTTAAAAGATGTGGTATTTAAAAACAATTTTCACCCATTAGAAGAATTAAAGGCTTAAGACTCTGGAATGTTCTGGATGAGGGGCACTCCATTTCACTGCATTCCATAGGCTTAAGGAGGATTTCCGACTTCAGGGAACAAGCATTACATTACTTAATAGCTTGAAATATAGTTTGCATCCAAAATGAAGGAAACAACATTCGTAAAAATAATTAACAATACGTATTTCAACCATAACTTCATAACAAACCATTCGAAATTGTGAAGTAAGTAAAATTTGCACGTATAATATGTAAAATACGGCTTTTTAAAACGTAAAACACACCTTAATGTCAGGCAAAATATCAACTGAAACTTCTTATAATGTTACAATTACTGCAATTCTGAATGTTTACAACAGATACAGCATTTAACGAAGGTACATTTTTTCTGATAAGTTTTATTAATATTCTTCTCAAAAAAAATATCCTCTTTTTTGTACAATCGATAGTATCACAATCCAAATTTTCCTCAACTTGTTAGGAATTGTGCGATCTGATGTCGATTTAATACTTTTGACTTTCTTGCACAGTAACTAACGGATTGTCTCTTTAAAAATGATCTCGTACTTACTAATAACAACATTATTGTTAATCAGAAGAGTTGATTTGATCATGGGGCATTCAGACCAAAGACTAGATAGTTACTCTTCTACTTTTCATAAAAAATAAGCTAATACAGTATCTTTATTTACTTATAATTCTCTACTCACGCACCAGCTGTACTTATGCCGTGCGCTACTGTACTACACCGTGCAAAATATTCGTTTAACTGCTATAATAAAGTTCTGTTGATTTTCCAGGAAAAATGCCCAACATTGCTTGTTGCACAGCTTCTATAATTTCTGCTGGTGGAGAGTGAAATCCTTCTTCGTCGCTCATTTTCGGTATTTGAAGCGAGATTTAAAATGGAGACTTCATTAACAATATTTGTTGATTTCTGCGTAAACAATCTTGTTGCTAGGAAACGATTTCTCGATCATACATACATTGAAGTACTGTAGGCTTTGTCTGATTCATAATATGAACTGCAACTTATTACAGATATATTTTCTGTATTTTAAAATTAATTCCCGTTAAATAGACGAAAGGCAGATAAACAGTTGTAGTCAAAACGTAATAAAATTAGCTTTAGTGACTAGTTATCTCAATACGTAACTTTCATTCTGTACTTAGTTACTTCAACAATTCAAAACAGATTCTTCGGTTCTTAATCAGTATAATTTAATGTCTCTGTATATTTAGTTTCCTCAAGACCTCTTGGGATCAAAATATAACTTCCGGTACATACCATCCTGCAGCAAAGATTCAAGAATGTTACAACATTCTTCAATTTTCGCTGCAGTCGACTACAAAAATCGACTTTTTTCCGATAGGGATAGAGATAATGAAAATAAGAGCATTCTGACGTTCAACAATACCTGACTCCACAAATCGATAGTAATCGATAGTTTCTTCGTGTAACTGTGGCTTCTTTAGTTATTACTTTTACGTATAATTTGCGAAGATTAGTCAGCGTCGCCAATAGTACATAAATATACCTACATTTTAAAATTCAAAATTTCTTCACCCTCTAATGATTATAAAAAGCACTCGGTTTAGCGGTAAAGAACTGATATTATCAGTTACAAGAATAATTTATAGTACTTAATCTGCATCATAATTTTCTCCAACAATTTGTTAAATCTTAATAACAGGTGTCACCTATTGAGGACTTGAGAATCTATTTCATAGATTGTGGAGTTGTACACAAAATCAATAGAGAAAATGCCGTACATAAATATTGGCGTTACGAAGCGACCGATAAATTAGCTGGAACAGAAGTCACAAACTTACTTACTTACTTACTTACTTATTTATTGGCTTTTAAGGAACCCGGAGGTTCATTGCCGCCCTCACATAAGCCCGCCATTGGTCCCTATCCTGAGCAAGATTAATCCATTCTCTATCATCATATCCCACCTCCCTCAAATCCATTTTAATATTATCTTCCCATCTACGTCTCGGCCTCCCTAAAGGTATTTTTCCTTCCGGTCTCCCAACTAACACTCTATATGCATTTCTGGATTCGCCCATACTTGCTACATGCCCTGCCCATCTCAAACGTCTGGATTTAATGTTCCTAATTATGTCAGGTGAAGAATACAATGCGTGCAGTTCTGTGTTGTGTAACTTTCTCCATTCTCCTCTAGCTTCATCCCTCTAAGCCCCAAATATTTTCCTAAGCACCTTATTCTCAACACCCTTAACCTATGTTCCTCTCTCAAAGTGAGAGTCCAAGCTTCACAACCATGAAGAACAACCGCTAATATAACTGTTCATAAATTCTAACTTTCAGGTTTTTTGACAACAGACTGGATGATAAAAGCTTCTCAACCGAATAATAACAGGCATTTCCCATATTTATTCTGTGTTTAATTTCCTCTCGAGTATCATTTATATTTGTTACAGTTGCTCCCAGGTATTTGGATTTTTCCACCTCTTCAAAGGATAAATTTCCAATTTTTATATTTCCATTTCGTACAATATTCTCGTCACGAGACATACTGATTCCGAGTCTTATTTGAAGGACTCGTAACAATCTGTTTTTTTTTTACGGTGATGTGTTGTTAGCCCTTCACCCAACCCCCAAGCTGGAGGCCTACCCCTTATCGGTTGTCCGCGACTGCTTATTCAATGAAGTCACAAACATATTTAAAAAAAAAAATATTGAGTAAAATTTCGGTGCATATTTCGTAATTCTTGTGATACAGGGAGTGTATTTCGTGGTTATTTACATATTTCGCACGATTATCCAAATTTCGCGTTATTTCGTGTGACTGTATTGCTTAAATATGGTATTTTAGGTGTCTAGAAAGATAAATGTTATAGTGTAAGTAATTATAATCGATTTTCGCGTGTATTGCTATTACCAAAAAATACGTTCCGTTTTTTGAAATACCATCACTACTTTTTGTACACGGTGTACTATCGAGAGAGATAGAGATTGAGGATTTCGACATTCAAAAAATTAATTCTGGTACCATTGCCCCTTCATTGCCCTGATTGCCATAATTTTATTATAAATTGTTTCTGAATACGTTATCTGTAGTAATGTCACGAGAGGTCTGAGATTTCCCAGATAAATCTCAGACCTCAAGTGACATTTATTAAGACTATTTCGTGAATAAAATAAAAATGTAAATAATATATCCCTAAAATTCGATCACAAAATGTTAATAATTGTATATTAACGAATACTTAACCTATTTAGACATTGTGAAGTTGAAATACTCGTAGATGAATATCGATTACTGCAATAAAGAAATTCGACGTTATTATTCAGTAATGCCAATTGCGAAAAGCGAAATACAGGTTTAACAATGTTAATTACATGTACTGCACTTTTCTCTTATTATTATAACATAAATACATTTTCATAATCTGCTGAAATCATAATTTAATTTAACAGTAACAGTGGGGACAGCTATACTCGTATACCAATGCTTATGTATTCACGGCGAGACATGTTGCTACACAGTGAAGCCATCTCTGTATAGGTAGGCCTAATCAAAAGATGAATTTTATTACGCCATACGGAAAGCAGTTTGATCAAAGACCTTATTATTACTATGCAAGGTCTTTGGGTTTGATATGTGATGATGTTACATAAATTTGAACATCTGACTTTCTATTAATTGTTTCATTTCATTCACAAAATACTAATTTTATTGGCTACAATTATAGGTTAAGTTACCTGTGAGAGCAGGACCAATGTCAGCTGTGCCTTATTTCGACCGTTACAATCAGTGCTACACGAAAGCAATTTTTATAGCTCGACAAACGCATTCTCGCTGTAGTGTGTAACGGAACTAAAGCTGTATCTACACAGTTCAATATTCCAATCGTGTATGCGTGCAATCTGGGAAGAATATTGAAAGAATCGAGTTTAAAAGGCACGTTCAATTAAGATGCATGAAGATTTTGTGTCTACGTGGTGCGCCGTTTTGAACGTCGTCTTCACTGCGTAAATATATTACTTAAGGGGAGAGGATGGTATTTTTTGGTGAAAAATGAGTAAATTAAAAAAAAATTTTCTTTAAAATGCTCTGTGATATGTGTGGAATGCATAGCATAATATTTTGTGGGTATTTATGCCCTTATCAGATGCTGAGACGCCATTTTCGAACTTCCTGCGTTATGGATTTTTGAATCACTCGACCCCTTTTATTGTTGTTTCCGGTAAATTGAATTAAAAAAAATTGTTTTCTTTAAAATACTCTTTGATATGTGTGGAATGCATTGCATAACATTTCGTGGGTATTTGTGCCCTTATCGGATGTTGAGACGCCATTTTTAAACTCCCTGCGCTATGGATTTTTAAATAACTCACCCCCTTTTATCGGTTTAACGTAACTTCATTTTTTTGCTACATTGCCAGACAAAAATGGATATAATTTCTGAACTATTAAAGATACATGCATGAAATTTAGAACACACATTCTTTAGACTATTAGGAAACTTTTCTCTGTAACAGAATTTTGTTAATTGATTTCATTTTAAAACTACGTCCGTTTGTTTACAAGAAAGGAATTCAGAAAAGTGTTATTAAATTTTAATTTTTTATTTTACAAACGTAGGAACTAATATCAAAATTCTGTTACAGACAGTTAGTAGAGCATGCTTTTGCAAGTACATTGCAAAAAACGGGATGAATCTACCTTTAAAAATGGTTTACATGTATTGATTTTAATAAAATCCTGCATTGGGTATATTTTTTTCAAATCTGGGTCTCCAAATATATATATATTTTTTTCAAAATATTTATTTTTGGTTGAGTTTCTATAGGTATGAGCTCTCTACATACAAAAAATTAGTATTTTACACCAAAGAGGAAAAAAGTTTAAAAAAATACCGTCCTCTCCCCTTAATATTAAATAATAATCTTGCATTCATTGTTTTAAAGTTGAAAGAAAAGTTTAACCGTGTAGTTGCATCTTAATGTATTCATGATCATCAATTTACGGGGAAACAGTTGGCGACAACGACTAAACAAAAGAACGACCGTGCGATAAATTGACAGCGATAAATCTAGGTGCGAAAATTATGGCAAAGTGTGACTGTGATTGGTTGGAATTCAAAATTTCATTACACTTCATTGGTCGAAAATGGAATGACGTCATATAAACGAAATAGTCTGTATTAATCCATTCACGAGCCTCCCCCCATATAGGAAAGTGGGTTAGCTAGGAAGTTCTGCCGACATTCAGTGGGGTGTCAGTGGTTTATTTTTAACTCAAGTGGCACCGAGGCGGTCTCGGGGCACTTACACTAGCTTACACGTGTGTGAGGGAACACTGCACAGAGAAATACAATATGTGCTGTGAACTTGTGACGTAACAGGCGCGGCAGAACTTTAATAGCTTGTCACAAGCCGCAGTAAAGATCATAACATCTCTAGGCAGCTGTGACTGGTAACGAGCTTTTCTTATGGGAAAATTTTAATGTCACATTGTCGAGATCCTGAGCCTTATGCAAAAATTAACCGCTTCTCAGAAGTCGTTTCGTAAAACAAGGGACGAAACATTCGTGTAGGGCACGGTTACATTTTACAAAAATAAATAAACGAAAACATCTGTGAGAAATAAATTAATTTCAGCTGACAAAACTTTTGTACAAGTTAACCCTTTCAACTTCCTTCGGTATGAGATTTCTTATTTGAGAGCACTTTAACTGTCCACTAAAATGTGTAGCAGAACAAAGAAGACGCTATAGAACCGAAGAGATATCGCTACACATCCGAATTTAAGTGAAAACCTACTTTGTTTGTGAAGAGATAGACTGATATTAAGTTGGTAACCTATTTTTTCCATGAAGACTTACAGTAGACTCATTAAGTTGAAAACCTATTTTGTTCGTGAAGAGATAGACTCATATTAAGTTGAAAACCTATTTTTTCCGTGAAGAGATAGACTCATATTAAGTTGAAAACCTATTTTGTTGGTGAAGAGATAGACTCATATTAAGTTGAAAATCTATTTTTTCATGAAGAGATAGACTCATATATAATTAAAAATCTATTTTGTTCGTGAAGAGATAGACTCATATTATATTGAAAATCTATTTTTCATGAAGAGATAGACTCATATTAAGTTGAAAACCTATTTTGTTGGTGAAGAGGTAGACTCATATTAAATTGAAAATCTATTTTTTCCGTGAAGAGATAGACTCATATTAAGTTGAAAACCTATTTTGTTGGTGAAGAGATAGACTCATATTAAGTTGAAAATCTATTTTTTCATGAAGAGATAGACTCATATTTAATTAAAAATCTATTTTGTTCGTGAAGAGATAGACTCATATTATGTTGAAAATCTATTTTTCATGAAGAGATAGACTCATATTAAGTTGAAAACCTATTTTGTTGGTGAAGAGATAGACTCATATTAAGTTGAAAATCTATTTTTTCCGTGAAGAGATAGACTCTTATTAAGTTGAAAACCTATTTTGTTGGTGAAGAGATAGACTCATATTAAGTTGAAAACCTATTTTTTCCGTGAAGAGATAGACTCATATTAAGTTGAAAACCTATTTTTTGGTGAAGAGATAGACTCATATTAAGTTGAAAATCTATTTTTTCATGAAGAGATAGACTCATATTTAATTAAAAATCTATTTTGTTCGTGAAGAGATAGACTCATATTAAGTTGAAAATCTATTTTTTCATGAAGAGATAGACTCATATTTAATTAAAAATCTATTTTGTTCGTGAAGAGATAGACTCATATTATGTTGAAAATCTATTTTTCATGAAGAGATAGACTCATATTAAGTTGAAAACCTATTTTGTTGGTGAAGAGATAGACTCATATTAAGTTGAAAATCTATTTTTTCCGTGAAGACATAGACTCATATTAAGTTGAAAACCTATTTTGTTCGTGAAGAGATAGACTCATATTAAATTGAAAATCTGTTTTGTTCGTGAAGAGATAGACTCATATTAAGTTGAAAATCTATGGTTTCATGAAGAGATTTGATTTACATAAAATTCTGATAGCTTTCTTTTGGAAAATGAAGACACTTCCAGTTTTGGTACCATTTCCCCAGGAAACTAAGGCACATCGGAATATCGATTGAAAGAAAGAAACATGGGCACATCTAAAATAATTTTGATAAACGCAAGTAGCGAATCAAAACCCCCTCCCTGGTCCCCCCTCAAGGTTGCGAGTCAACGTCGTAGCCATGCCTTCAGAGGCTTCTGCCACAAGTCTCACACTGAACTGTCCATCCTGGAATGACTGCCAACAGTGAACTTAATGTATGGAAGGATTGGAGTGAAACCAAGTGTTACGATACATCGTTATTACTGTTCTGGGTGTATTGGGTAGGCTAAGCCTCAAAAGTCTCTTAAGGGGAGAGGATGGTATTTTTTTAACTTTTTTTCCTATTTGGTGTAAAATATTAATTTTTTGTATGTAGAGAGCTCATAGCTGTGGCAACTCAACCAAATAAAAATATTTTGAAAAAAAAAAGTTATTGGGGGGCCCAAATTTGAAAAAAAAAATATATACCCAATCCAGGATCGTACTAAAACCGATATATCTAAACCGTTTTTAAAGATAGATTCAAACAATTTTTACAATGTATTTGAAAAAGCATGTTCTACAAACTATCTGTAACAGAATTTTGATATTAGTCCCTACGTTTGTAAAATAAACAATTAAAATTTAATAACAATTTTCCAATTTCTTTTGTTGCAAACAAACGGACGTATTTTTAAAATGAAATAAATTAACAAAATTCTGTTACAGAGAAACGTTTCCTAATAGTCTAAAGAATGTGTGTTCTAAATTTCATGCATGTATTTTTAATAGTTCAGAAATTATATCCATTTTTGTCTGGCAATGTAGCAAAAAAAATGAAGTTACTGGAAACCGATAAAAGCACACGTGTGATTTAAAAATCCATACCGCAGGAAGTTTAAAATTGACGTCTCAACATCCGACAGGGGCACAAATACCCACAATAGTAATATACGTTACAAGAGCGGTATGTTGACGTTTTCATGGTCGAGGACAAGATTGAAAAAGCGAAACGTAGTTGAGCTTTTTTAATTTCCGAGAACATGAAAACAAACATACCGCTCGTGTATCGTACATTATTTTGTGCGAAGATCGTTTATTACATGCCTGAAAGACGAATTTCTAATTTGTTGCAATGAAATCTTCATGTTGGTTTCTGTTTAATGACGCCAAGTTCGGAACACCAAAATATCTTTCTTCTACATTGTTGCTGTAAAATGTTTTCCGTGTTTACTATACTCCAGCAGGCCGTGATATACGTCTGTCTTTTTTTTTCCCCCAGTCTATAAATGCGAACTTAAAACAAACGGTAAGGTTATGTAATGATTTATTTTTCATTTTAATATTTTAACAATATTATTTGTATAACATATTGCAGTAATAACATCGGCATCTGGAATCTCGTTGATTTTTTCACGGCTTCCTTAATGTTACTTGTATCAGGAATGCAATTAGTTTCGTGGAATAGTAGACTTTACTTACTTTTTGCAAATATTTAAAAACAATAATTAACATTGCAATTTAGGTGAAATTGCAGTGGTAAGTTTCCAATTTATAATTATTACTATGTTAAACGTCTCTAAAAATAATATGTTAAAAGCCTAAAGCAGTAAAATGAATGTCGCGCTTAAGCGGTAAGAAGAGGGAAATTGTTGTGTGTGTTACGTTGGGAATACTGGATGTGGTATTTCACACTTACCGCGTATTGGTTCTGTGCGGAAGACAAGCAAAATAAATACGCACGATCTCGCACAAAATGTTATGCAATGCATTCCACACATCAAAAGGTATTTTAAAGAAAAAAAAAATCGGAAACAACAATAAAAGTGGGCGAGTGATTTAAAAATCCATAACGCAGGAAGTTTAAAAATGGCGACTCAACATCCGATAAGGGCACAAATATTCACAAAATGTTATGCTATGCATTCCACACATATTACAGAGTATTTTAAAGTTTTTTTTTTTTTTTTTTTGAAAATTACTCATTTTTCACCAAAAAATACCGTCCTCTCCCCTTAAGATCTTCGCCACGGGGGTGGAACTCGCGACCATAACCTGCGCGCAGCGTCAAAACTGCATCACTATCGCGTGTCAGACCAAAGCTTGTAATTAATAAACTAGCTGGTTATTGGATTAGCATGTAGAGGGCGTTGAACAGCTGCTCCGGTGGTCCGTGCAGCGTTGAGTGGAGCGGCCTGGCGTGCTGGCTGGCCAACGTGACTCATCCCGCTTAACAACTTTAATTCTCCTCAGCAGTAATGTGGCCAAACAGTTGACAGAGACAAACAGCTCAACAGCCGCTTTGTGGTTAGGATGTTGTTCTGTTAACAACACGTCCAGACCTGCAATCACCAGATCACCACACTTCTTAAACGCCACTTCTAGGCTACTGTCAAATTTAGCAACTTAAAACATTGTAAATTCCACGTCGTGTATTAATTATTTTCTTTCCAGTTGGTTGAAATTCCCAAGAGTCATCCACCACAAAAATTTCTGTGTTATGTTCTATTAATATGCAGTTATGATCCCCAAGAACAGGTGATTAAAGTCTTATTTTGAAAATAATTTCTGGCTAGTGATGTGGGCTATAAAACTTGTATACTGTATTATTATTATTATTATTATTATTATTATTATTATTATTATTGTTTGCGTATTAAGGTTTCATAAATGTAGAGAGCAGGGGAACAAAGATGCACGTTCTGCAAAGAAATTTTACAAAGCTACATTTGTTCGGATCAAATTTCTGCACATTTAAAGGACAAAACTAAAATTCTTTCAATAATTTAATATCATAATACACTGCTGTCTTAAGGGTATATGTACGTCAACGACCACAAATATTATCAGAAAAATGCAGGCTCTATATTTCTAAAATTTTATAAGAAAATGAACTCATAATTTGACAAAAAATACAAGATACCACAACAAGGCATATTAGAACTTAAATACCTGATAAAAATATAAAAAAGGTTACTAATAATATTTTTCAAATGAGTTTTATCAGAGTATGAAAAAAAATTCTTCAATTACATCATTTGGTAACCATAACATCGTTATGGTCTCTCTGACATCTTTAATATTTTTCCCGCATGTAGTAAACACTTATTCCTGAAAAGTAGACTACTCTCAGACATGTAGAGTTGTTTATTTTAATACAATTAATTCTTTATTTGTTCTATATAAAATATATTAAAATTTACATAATGTTTTGTGACCCAATTTTTCTATTTTCAAAGAAATGGGCATTATTGTAGTCTACCTTTTGCATAAATGCATCTTAAATCAGTGTACAAAACTTCAGAATTCTATCTCTAATGGTTGTGGAGTTATGAAATATGTGTGAAAATTTTCAAATTTTGGAAAATTTAATTTAAAGTAACCTTTCTTTTACTTTTATCAGATATTTAAGTTCTAATAAGTCTTGTTGTGATACCCTGTAATTTTTGTCCAATTGTGAGTTCATTTCCTTATAAAATTTTAGAAATTTAGAGCCTGCATTTTCTGATAATATTTGTGCTCGTTCACATACATATACCCTTAAATTGACTGAGCATATTGGGAATTAAATCAATGGCTTTCCCAAAACACGCCATGAAATGTTTAATATAAAACCATTTTTATCTGGCAAAGCAAGCAAAAACGAACAAAATTGTATTAAACTGTTTTGTTTGAAATGTCTCAAAGAAGAGTCTCCTGAAATTAATGGCATTACTTACGGTTTACTCTTTAGGGTAAAGGTTAGTAATATTGTGATAGTTATTTTTGGGAATTTATTACAATTTTACTGAGCGAGAGGAAGATCGGTTTCTTGCGTCAACGTATTAAGGGAATGTTCGTGGACAAGTTTCTGTACAAGACCGGTCCTTCTTTCACTCAGTAAAATTGTAATATTTTGTCAAAAAAACTATCATAATATTACCAACCTTTACACTATAGCCTATACCAGCGTTTCTCAAACTTTTTTGAAGTGGGGACCACTTTTTTAAGTCAGAACAATTCCGAGGACCACCTTACTCTTGTTCCATTCGAAAGCAAATTTATTATTTTTGTAATATATTTTAATACCAGTACATTTATATTTTAAAACAATTAATTAAAATTAATTTAATTAATTTAATTTTATATTAATATTAACTAATTAAATTATTGTTAATATAAAACATTCATTTTCGTTTTTTAATAAATCAAGGCTATTAGAGTTTGGATAATCTTTCACTTATTAACTAAAAAAAAAAAATAAATGTTGGTACCGGTACTCACATTAATGAGATGGATAAGCCTGCCGATTCTTGCACAATTGTTTTATATTTGGACTATGCTGGTAAGCTTAAGTCGGAGATCGTCACATACATAAGTCGATTTCGGTAGCCTACTTTGTTTTTATTAGAGTTAGTGATGAAAATCCTTTCTCACACAGATACGTAGAAGCAAACTGAATTATAATCTCTAAAGCACCATTGTACAGTTCACTATATTCTCTTTTCACTTGTGATGAGGTCCAGAAATTAACCACACCTTCCGCTTGGAATTTCATTTTAAGTCCGGTGTCATTCGAGAGTTCAATTAATTGTTCTCTTTCACTCAGTGAAAATTTGTTATTTTCAATATCGCAATGAAAGGGATCACGAATCCATAAAAATTCGTCATGTTTACTTGGAAAATAAGTTTCAAATTGTGACCTCAGAGTTGCATTATTGGTGTACGACGTACAGTACGTGACCATTTCAATATGCAGACTGGGTGTCGGCAAAACTATTAAGAAAGGCATAAATACATGGAAAGGTTCGGTACTTTGGTTCTGTGTTATGAATTAGGGTGGTCCCTGGCTGGGTTACAGGCGCGGCGCCAGATGTGCAGGGAAAAGATGGCGAGAAACACCACGTGCTTTAAATCCCTCTTTTGTTGTTGTGAGTAGAGTGAGAAGTCAGTAGACGGATGGATAATAAATTTCATTAAATGTCAGTACCGAGAGAAAAAGTGAAAGGCGATTGCCATTTGTCATTTCCAAACTCTGAGATTTTCAGGTATAGAGTGATACGCAATTCGTTTGAATTCTATTTTTTCTTCTTGAAGGACCACAAGGGTAGACCTCGAGGACCACAGATGGTGCGCAGACTATAGTTTGAGAAACGCTGGTCTATACTAACGTAATGGCGGGTACTTGGCTGTTCCTCAGTCACCCATGGAAAAATTTATATTATAAATAGGCCTAACTGTTTCGGAAAGTTTATTTCCGAAGAAGGGACTTGATGAAAAGTACAATTCGGAAAAACAGACATTAGGCCCTAAGTATAATGGTTTCAGAAAAAGGATTCGGAAAATCTGGTCTACCTTGACGGTCTGACCTGTTTGGTCCTGATGTTTACAGTAACGGGACTCCTTTGTCTACACTGTGGTATACTTTTCGATTCACTGTATTTATTTATTCAAAAGTTATCAGCTATTTGATTATAACACTTATTTTGGACAACGTTACCGAGCTATAGGCAACCTCCGCTCCGAATACAAATACATAGTTATATGTTAAAAGAGGTAAAGAAGAAGAGGCAAATGTTGATAAAGATAGGAGACCAGGTTATGATGAAGATGGAGGTGGTTGAGATGGTGAAGATAGAAAAGAGTAACATGATGATGAAGGGTATGGAGAAGAAGACAATGAAGATGAAGAAAGTGGTGATGAAGTTGATGATGGGAAATAAGAATAAGATGAACGATGGTGAAGACCGATGAAGATAGGGATGAAGAAGAAGTCGGAGAAAGTGAGAGAGAGAGAGAACAAGAAGGATGGAATGGTGAAAGGAAGAGAAATAAAATGATTTCTCCTCGGGCTAATATTTTAGGTTTTACATCAGTCTGGATTTTTCTCGAGAAGAATCCGCCTTTTAATTATTTTTCTCCTTCCCCTCAAACCTTTAATCTTCGCATTCCTAAGTGAACCACGCCCACTGTCGACACATTCCTTCACATATTTCCTGGTCTCGCCTTGGCTTCACTCATAAAATAAGTAGGCAGTCAGCTGTCCTTTAATTAAAAGCATATTAAAAAAGAGCGAAAACTATTGAGTTTATGAACACTGCCGTTTTTAAACAACGCTACAGATCACTTACGAACATCGCCCGCCTGTAGCAGGGTTGGAAAGTTACGCGTAAAAAATTAATTTCTTCACGACACTTGTGAGTACTTACAATGCACATTCGTATATATTGTGCTCTACTCTATGTAGTTTAATTCAGCTGATCGAATGTGAGGTCTTGGTTGTAGACCTATATCACACATTGCAGCTTGGAAGCTAGCAAGTCCACCTACTTCTACAGGGACGTAATTTTATTTTTACTTCAATTTTTATTGTACCTGAGTTTTTGAATGTACTTCACTCCCACCCCTTCTACTAATGAAGTTCAACCGTCCTCCACACAGATCCAAGACCGCATATACAGTCATAGTAGCCTTACGGTCATAGTAAACAGTACGTTCCAAAAATATGTTCGCGTTTTCAAGTGACGAAAGAGCTTTCAATATTGAATCATTTTCGCACAGGTACTGTCGTCCATTTGCCTACGTCGTATCCCAGTTCCACCCACCACCTTCTATTCGCCTCTCTGTAAAGGCTAGTGGCTGGGCTGTCTTAGCTCTTTTCTGACAACATTAATTTCTGTTACGAATTGGACGTCTACGTAATATTATACAACTGTTTAAAATAATTTAAATAAAAGGGCCTCGTTAAGTAATTAACTGTCCCGTGATTTCCCCCCTTTCTACGACCCTGCGACATAACCACTTGGACTGAAGTAGATAGTATGTCTGAGTAATTTTATCTTTTCGGATAGGGTAGAAATAAAGATTGAATCTACAGTACGTAAGGTACTCTTTTATAGAGTAGGTACTGTACAGAATTATTTCAACATGAGTTACTAGTACGAAGGACGAAACTGGTATGATTATTTTAACTTTATTCTCTATAGTGTACGCTAATGTGCTGTAGATAGTATAATATACACTGCATAATGAATACGTCCGAATGGATAGCTCAGTTCGTGGGTAAAAACACTCATTGTTAATACTGTACTGTATTTTGATTAAACAAAAACCTAATGAAAATAATCAAACTCAAAATCACGATATTTCCTAGTTTACATAAATGGATGAACTACTTTTCTTCCCTCCTATACCTAGCAAAGCGATTTGTTTGTATTTTACGCCAGTATCATCGAACTTCAGTCGTGGAAGGAGGGTAGCAAACGTGTTTCCGGTCTCAACAGTTGATTCAAAGGTATAGCCAGGTTAATCTTAGAAATGTTAGTAAAAATAAAATGATGTCCCTGTACTTGTGACAGTAGTAGTGAAAACGGTAGCAACTGAATAATGAAAGGACAAACGAGTGTACATAATTAAAATCTGTTCTCATAAGTTGTTTACATTATCCACCTTAAGTTACGTTCGCCCGGGCGAAGAATCGAAGCAGGCAGCAGTGTTGCCACCTCGGTAATGCCAAATGTCACTAAATCCTACGTAAAAAGTCTCAATTTTCAAGTAAAATACCCCAAATTTGAAATAAATAATCTATATTTTTCCGCATAAAATACCCTATAATATTATTGCTGATATAATAATAATAATAATAATAATAATAATAATAATAATAATTATTATTATTATTATTATTATTATTATTATCACTGTATTATTATTATTAGGACCAGGATTCATATGGAAATGCAGTTATAGTCACGTCGCTGTTATTTCCGGCGTGACTCCTCCTCTTTGCTTGTGCCTTAGGGAGTGAAGGCTCTATAAAGTCAAGGTAGGTAGTATCGTTCGCCATTTTTGTTCTTTCGTTGCCGAGCTACCAGACGAGGAATCTATTTGCCACACCGTTAAACATTATCATGTCGTAGCTCCTATGATAATAAATCAAACGCACTGTAATTCAGCAAATAATTGAGCGGCAAATAACGTCCTCGTGTGCTTTCTGCGAACGCCAACGAAAGAGCCAAAATGGCGGGCGGTTATATTAAATATTTATCGAGCCTTAGGAAGGGCATTACGTAATCAGCAGCGAATCACAAAACGCGCATGTTTAAATGCAGCCGACCTGTAACGTGATTGGCTGCCGGAAATAAGAGCGACGGGACTATTGCATATTTTGGGTGTTTCTGAATATAATAGTCTATTTTGCATATATTGTAGCATATTATCGGGATTTTGGTGCACAAATCGCCATATATGCAAACTTAAAGAGACGACTGATAACTTGGGGTTGAGTTGCGCAGAATTTGAAATAGAAGAGAAAGACAGTGTGAAGTTCTGCTGTCGTTGAGACAGAACCATGATAAATATATGAAAAATTGTAAAATATGATCGTATCGTTGGACATTGCACACATATCTTATACACATATTATGAACATGTAATTTTACAAATGTGCTTTACTTGGTAGTTCCAATTTTATTTGTTATCAAAATATATTCCTAGATTTTTGACATAGGTGAGTACGGAATTTCATTATTATTAAGCGTAATGGCCGGAATTTGACTGTCGTTCAAATGTTCAGCAGTCTTTGGGCTTCGATGATGGGGAGAGGAATTTGCTTACACGGAGTTCTCTCGTGGCACGTCCGTCTTAATATATGAACGGAATGCTGAAAGTATAACATTAAGGGATAGGTACAGCTTAAAGCAGTAAAATTTTGGAAATATTCAACATTTTTCCTCTATTACTGTATCTTGTACAATATTGAAAATTAGTATGTGTAAAACACTGTCCTTCTGCTTACTTACTTATTGGCTTTTAAGGAACCCGGAGGTTCATTGCCGCCCTCACATAAGCCCGCCATTGATCCCTATCCTGAGCAAGATTAATCCAGTCTCTACCATCATATCCCACCTCCCTCAAATCCATATTAATATTATCTTCCCATCTACGTCTCGGCCTCCCCAAAGGTCTTTTTCCTGCCGGCCTCCCAACTAACACTCTATATGCATTTCTGGATTCGCCCATACGTGCTACATGCCCTGCCCATCTCAAGCGTCTGGATTTAATGTTCCTAATTATGTCAGGTGAAGAATACAATGCGTGCAGCTCTGCGTTGTGTAACTTTCTCCATTGTCCTGTAACTTCATCCCTCTTAGCCCCAAATATTTTCCTAAGAACCTTATTCTCACATACCCTTAATCTCTGTTCCTCTCTCAAAGTGAGAGTCCAAGCTTCACAACCATATAGAACAACCGGTAATATAACTGTTTTATAAATTCTAACTTTCAGATTTTTTTTACAGCAGACTAGATGACAAAAGCTTCTCAACCGAATAATAACAGGCATTTCCCATATTTATTCTGCGTTTAATTTCCTCCTGAGTGTCATTTATATTTGTTACTGTTGCTCCAAGATATTTGAATTTTTCCACCTCTTCGAAGGATAAATCTCCAATTTTTATATTTCCATTTCGTACAATATTCTGTTCACGAGACATAATCATATACTTAGTCCTTCTGCTATATGAAAAAAAAATATTTTTACGATTAAAAAAATTATTTTCAATTTTTTTATTTTCAAAATTCAATTCACTGTGCAGTGATGAAGCGTTTTCCACATAACTAAAAAACTATCCAACATTCTGTGATGAAATTTTTTGTGTATATTTATGCATGTTATATCTACAATATGATGCAGGATCACTTCTCTACCTTTGATAGATTGTCTGAAAAAATAAATTCATTTAAAAATTGAAAGAGCATGATATTGTAAAGATGAGATTCGGCAATAAAATAAAAGAGAGAGAAAATGAAAAAGTTAACAAGTTTATGAGTTATGAGGGAAACGCTTCATCACTGGACAATGAACTGCTACCATTTTGAATTAAAAAAAAATATATATAAATAATTTTTTTAAATTCGTAAAAATGATTTTTTTTTCATATACAGACGTGGACAAATTATTAGCAAAATTGAAGATTTTTATTATATATTTTTACAAAATATGATTCTTCAATTTAGACTACAGTTGACATTTTTGTGTATTTCCAAATTATTAGCAAAATTGAAGATTTGTATTGTATATTTTTCAAAATTTAACTCCTCAATTTGGACTACATTTGATATTTTTGCATATTTACAAATTATTAGCAAAACTGAAGGTTTTTATTGTATATATTTTTACAAAATTCGATTCTTCAATTTGGACCACAGTTGACATTTTGGATATTTCCAAATTATTAGCAAAACTGAACATTTTTGTTTTATATTTTTACAAAATTTGACTCTTCAATGCAGTTGACATTTTTGCTAATTTACAAATAATTAGCAAAATTGAAGATTTTTATTATATATTTTTACAAAACTTGACTCTTTAATTTAAACTACAGTTGACATTTTTGCATATTTCTGTCTTCTGTAATGATGGAAATATGCAAAATTGTCAACTGTAGTCTGAATTGAAAAGTCAAACTTTGTAAACAGAATTATCATAAAAAATCGTCAATTTTGTTAATAATTTGTCCACGTCTGTAGTATAGCAGAGTACAAGATACAGTAACACAGGAAAAAAATGTTGAATGTTTCCAAAAATTTTACTGCTGTAGGCTGTATCTAACACCTTAATTTGGGAATAATTGAATCGGTTTTTTTTAGAAATTCTGTAAGTCAAGTTTTAACAAAATTGAGTTTATTGGTAATTCCTGTTCTATAGGGATAGATATACCATTTTGTAAAAAAATACCACAAGTCAACGGTATTTCACTTGTGACATGTACGCTTCAAAATTAGGTTACGTGGTGAAGGCCCATAACTCAATGACAAGGTTGACACAGAATTAACAGAACTATAGCCTGAGCTGTTGTGTTTGGTAAATTAATTACTTTGTGTACTTGTTGTCTTTTGTGTAATGTATTATTGTATTAGATTATTTCATGCAGAACTTTATTATTTATGTTCTTGGTGACATTTCAAACCCATGTATTGTGGGTCCCTATCACCACGGCATAGCGCGTCCTCAGGTTGCGGATAGAGGAGACGGCCTCCAGATATGGAGGGTATGTATGTATTTATTCACACTGCAAATGGGTGTATACCCGATGGCAGTTGTAACTACTTACACTCAATAATGACAATAATAAACACAACTAATGAAAAACAATAATTAATAATAATAATAATAATAATAATAATAATAATAATAATAATAATAATAATAATGATAATAATAACAAGGAGCATCCTAAATTAAATGAAGTATGGTCACTTAAAATAACATTTAAAGTAAATCTAATTTGTATCTTAACCTTAAGTTCGAACTAAGACCCACGAGTGTGACAGGTTCATACCTGCACAAGTACCTTTCGGCACTACACTTATTTCGCTGTCAACTCACTCACTGCACTGATTCTACCTGATTTCACTAACACTTCTAACCATTTCACTGTTCAAATACTTTGCACAGCCACTTCACTGACATCAACACACTTCACTTACACAATAGACTTCACTGACACTACACACTTCACTGACACAACACACTTCCTCACTGATAGAACACTTCAAATAACAAGATATCAATTACACCCTTTAAGTAGAGTGTATAATATACTACCGTCTATTAGTAAAGTCCTTAATCCTATTTTTAAATACATTTTTGGTTATTGGTAAAGCCTTTAGTAAATCTGCAGGTAAAGCATTCCAGTCCCTGATAGTACGATTGAGAAAAGAAAACTTTCCAGTATCCGTCCTCTGTCTTCTTTCCCTCAATTTATATGAGTGGTCGTTCCTTGAAGAGTAATTTGGCGGCTGCAACCTATTTTTTATTTCTCTCCAGGCAGGCTCACCTCTGAAAATATATATTGAATAAGCAGTCGTGGACAGGCGATAAGGGGTGGTCCTCCAGCTTGGGGGTTGGGCGAAGGGCTAACAATCTATCACCGTAAAAAACAACTTATTACAAAACCAAACAGTAAGCCTCGGAATATTAAAATTGGATTTGAGGGAAGTGGGATGTGATGGTAGGGACTGGATTAATCTTTCTCGGAATAAGGACCGATGGCGGCAATGAAACTCTGGGTTCCTTAAAAGCCATAAGTAAGTAAGTAAATGACATTTCAAACAGGTTAGAGTAAAATTTGTTCACATGAAGCAAAAATTATAAAGTCAGCTTCTGAATACTGGTTTTGAGAATCGTTCTATTTTTTAACCAAATTTTCAATTATTTCATGAAATATAGAGATTGCTTTGTTAAATTTTTACCAGATTTTGAGAAACTCCATAAGTCAAATATTTTCAAACATGAATATTGAGTCCTATTCCATTTTAAAAATATTATTTTGCATACGTTTTTACCAATATTTTCTATTTCAAATATTACAATTCTTAACTCATGCGTATCTTGGAAACAGTTTTTCGTGTTTCCCCAAAACTTTCTATTTCGTGACCTAAGGAGTTTCTCAAAAACCGATTCAATTGCATTGAGATTTATCCCTAAAATATCTGACCTGACCCCCAAAAAGTCGCTAATTTCAAAACATAAATTTTAGTTCCTGTTAATTAATTAATTAATCCGTGGCGCTACAGCTCGTGAAGGGCCTAGACCGACCAGCCGGCTGCTGATCTCACGCCCACATGCCGGAGCAGAGGTGGACGATCATCCAATCAGAATGGAGGTATCGTGTGGTTAGCACGATGATCCCCCAGCCGTTATAGCTGGCATTCGCAACCGAATTTCGTTACCTATCGTAGCTCCCCAAGTGCATCACAATGCCGAGTGGGCACCAGTCCCATTTACTGGCCGAAATTTCTTCCCGCATGAGGACTCGAACCAGCGCGCAATCCGTAACGCGAGTCCTAGGCAGAATGCCTTAGACCACGGAGTCCCTATTACGTTTTTCAAATACCCTATATTTAGCGACTTTTCCCCAAAATTGGCAACACTGGCTGGCAGCCTTATCTACATAATAAACCGTGCACTATCGCAACGGCTACTGGAAACTCTTATCATTTCCAGCAACTTGTAGCAGTTTCAAGGCAACGTGTTCTATCGCTCAGACTGGCATTTCCGATAAGTCGCATTTTAATGTAGTAATGTCTTCGAATAGAAGGCTTTCCTCAGAAACAATATAACACTCGAAGAACGCGTAAACTTTTGGAATTTCATGAGATAGCACAAGAAACTGAAAGTATGTCAAAGTTAAATGACATTCATAAAAGTGTCGTAATATATAGGGACTCTATTTTTACGTACGGAGATAAGGTTAGCTGCTCATAGAATATATTGACGTGACGTCATATTTGACGCGAGCCACAGCATCTTGTTTGTGCTGAAGTTGACGTTTTATTCTTGATTCAGAACTAGACCTCATAGACTGTTTACAATGCATTATAGTGATAAAGACTGATACTACGATGATGTTTCCTACAATTTAAATTATTTGTTCGTTTATTTAATTCATTTATTTTCACATGCAGAGTCAAGAAAATAAGGCCTTCTCTTCCACTCAACCAGTATACAAATGCACAGCAAATATAAATAACAGCAACACAAAAAGCAATGAAATAATAATAATAATAATAATAATAATAATAATAATAATAATAATAATAATAATAATAATAATAATAATAATAATAGCTTTTATCATCCAATCTGCTGTCAAAAAATCTGAAAGTTAGAATTTATAAAAGTTATATTACCGGTTGTTCTGTATGGTTGTGAAACTTGGACTCTCACTTTGAGAGAGGAACATAGGTTAAAGGTGTTTGAGAATAAGGTGCTTAGGAAAATATTTGGGGCTAAGAGGGATGAAGTTACAGGAGAATGTTACACAACACAACACAGAACTGCACGCATTGTATTCTTCACCTGACATAATTAGGAACATTAAATCCAGACGTTTGAGATGGGCAGGGCATGTAGCACGTATGGGCGAATCCAGAAATGCATATAGAGTGTTAGTTGGGAGGCCGGAGGGAAAAACACCTTTAGGGAGGCTGAGACGTATATGGGAAGATAATATTAAAATGGATTTGAGGGAGGTGGGATATGATGGTAGAGACTGGATTAGTCTTGCTCAGGATAGGGACCAATGGCCGGCTTATGTGAGGGCGGCTATGACCCTCTTGGTTCCTTTAAAAACCAGTAAGTAAGTAATAATAATAATAATAATAATAATAATAATAATAATAATAATAATAATAATAATAATTCCAAAATGAAAACAAGTTTAGTTACAAGTAATTCTAGTCCACACCTGTGGAGTAACGGTTAGCGCGTCTGGCCGCGAAATCAGGTGGCCCGGGTTCGATTCCCGGTCGGGACAAGTTACCTGGTTGAGGTTTTTTCCGGGGTTTTCCCTCAACCCAATATGAGCAAATAGTGGGTAACTTTCGGTGCTGGACCCCGGATTCATTTCACCGGCATTATCATCTTCATCTCATTCAGACACTAAATAACCTAAAATGTTGATAAAGCGTCGTAAAATAACCTACTAAAAATAAAAAAAACAAGTAATTCTAAGAATCAAGCAATTATAGTAATGTGAATCGAAGTAATTGTTAAAGTAATAAAGAAAATTTATATGTTAAAAATAAAAATCATATATTAGAAAAAATATATTTTAGGAAAGCTCACAGTCTAAGCAGTCTATTTGACAACCGGGTTTTGAAATTAGTAAATGTCTGACAGCCCTTAAATTTTGTGATAGGGAGTTCCAATGCGTTTCGCGTTTTGTACTCAATTCAGTATTTTATCACGAATTTAAGATCTACAGTATTTTGATTTTAATTTTTCGTAACTTTATTTTTTTTCCTTTAAAATGCTATTTGATATATGAAAAATACATTACATAAAATTTAATACGTGCATTTATGTCAGCTACCGTGACGTTGTTTTTAAAGCTCTGGTGCACAGGGCTTTTGAATTAAATTAACTTCGATTGTAATTTCCCATACCTTTAATGTCTTGCATTTATTAGATACGGAAAGTTATATACAGTATCTTCAGAACTATTAATGCTACGTGAATGATATTGTGACAGCGACGTGAGATTCGAACTCACGACCAGCGTCCCGCAAGAGAGCAGATCGCGCGTGAGCCGACACGGGCTCCATGGAGCACTGAGGGACGGCGCGCGGCGGAGAGAAGAGAGGGGAAAGAGCCTACGCGGCGAGGGAGTTTGCGCGCGCATCTGGTGCTGGCAGAGAGGAGAGAGATCTGGATTGTTCTCTGGAGTGCTATCTCTGGACACGCGTGGAACTTTCCAGGCTACGTCGCTGTGGTTATAAAAGAAGAAACGCGAGCGAACTTGAGCAGTTTTTCAGTTTATTCAGCCATTCAGTGAGTAAGCCAGAGCAAGCAAGCCAGTCTTGTGTACCGGAGTTCGACTCGAACTCAGGTCCCTCCAACTGCGATCCACTGCACTCGAACTCAGGCCTTCGGATGCTGACACAGTTGCGGACGCACACTCTAGTCGAACTCCGGTACACAAGACTGGCTTGCTTGCTCTGGCTTACTCCCTGAATGGCTGAATAAACTGAAAACTGCTGAAGTTCCCTCGCGTTTCTTCTTTTATAACCACAGCGATGTAGCCTGGAAAGTTCCACGCGTGTCCAGAGATAGCACTCCAGAGAACAATCCAGATCTCTCTCCTCTCTGCCAGCACCAGATGCGCGCGCAAACTCCCTCGCCGCGTAGGCCCTTTCCCCTCTCTTCTCTCCGCCGCGCGCCGTCCCTCAGTGCTCCATGGAGCTCGTGTCGGCTCACGCGCGATCTGCTCTCTTGCGGGACGCTGGTCGTGAGTTCGAATCTCACTTCGCTGTCACAATATTTTTTACACATATTCTTTAGGCTATTAGGAAAAATTTTCTTTGGAATAGAGAGAAAAAGACATTTGGGGAGACCGAGACGTAGATGGGAGGATAATATTAAAATGGATTTGAGGGGGTGGGATATGATGGTAGAGACTGGATTAATCTTGCTCAAGATAGGGACCGTTGGCGAGCTTATGTGAGGGCGGCATTGAACCTCCGGGTTTCTTAAAAGCCATAAGTAAGTACGTAAATATAGAAACTTATTATTCTGTTGCATTTGGAAAACATGCTTCCATATTTCTTTAAGAAAACCTCTAAACGTCATTGTTCATCTTAAATTTTTGAAATCCAGTATCAAAATTGTGCTCCACATTTCAAAGAACGTTTTTAGGACTAAAATGGCATGGAACATTTTAATTTGTCTTTAAAAGTGGCTAAGATATATCCAATTTAGTGAATTACTGTATGCTGGCAATTTTTTTTTTCTTTTTCAAAATTTGGATCCCAATTTTTTTGAACTAATCTCCAACGTAAGTTGTTGCTATAATGATATTTCTACATAAAAAAAAAAAAAAAAAAAAAAAAAAAAAAAAAAAAAAAATGAAAATCGTACATGAATTAGGAAAACAATTCAAATTTCACCATCTTCTTCCCATAAAAGGCGATGGTATTTTCATACAGCAAAAGTAAGGCAACAACAAGTTGAAAATTCCAGATGGATATAAAATTATTAGTAAGAAACATGACCTGCGTTTATTTATCTATCTATCTATCTATCTATCTATCTATCTATCTATCTATCTATCTATCTATCTATCTATCTATCTATCTATCTATCTATCTATCTATCTATCTATCTGTCTGTCTGTCTGTCTGTCTGTCTGTCTGTCTGTCTCTCTATCTATCTATCTATCTATCTGTCTGTCTGTCTATCTATCTATCTATCTATCTATCTATCTATCTATCTATCTATCTATCTATCTATCTATCTATCTATCTATCTATCTATCTATCTATCTATCTATCTATCTATCTATCTATCTATCTATCTATCTATCTATCTATCTATCTATCTGTCTATTTATTTGCATATTTATTATTTATTTTCTTCAGTAATTATCTATTTTTCAAGTACATTTACTTACAGCAGTACTGCATGCGATCACTTCAAATATAATTTATTCACGGCATTGAACATTCAACAGTGACGTCTGATAATGAAATCTTCCTTCCGCAATTGTGACATGTGTGACCCGGTTTCATAACAAATGAGTTACAACCACGCCCTTAATTTTTTAACTCATAAATGTCTAACCGTGTCACATAACATAGGCATTCAGGCATTACACGCATTGTACAGTAATGTTACAGCTACATAATACAACTCTAATAGCTCTGACGGCTAACAGATGACGGCCAGTTTTTCGAACAGCTGTAGATCCTGTGGGAGATAGACATCCATTCTACAATTAATACTCTTTTCCCCTTAAAAGGGTACTTAAATAACAAAATGGCGCTCAAAAGCGTCATAGTCCTTTCTCTCTCATAGCCCTATGTGAGGGGTGTGACAAAAACTGTTAATAAGGATTGTAGGATAAGTGACCGTATAGTGAAACATAAAATAGCGCATCAATTAAATAATCACATTCTTTTAACCTTGGAATATTATTCTACATTAATATTACTAAGTAATATATTCCGAGGCTTATTTGAAGGATTCGTACGTAACAAGCTGTTTTTTGCGGTGATGGGTTGTTAGCCCTTCGCCCAACCCCCAAGCTGGAGGACTACCCCTCATCGGCTGTCCGCGACTCCTTATTCAATATATTCACAGCTACCCTCCATATCTGGAGGCCGTCTCCTCTTTTATCATCCAGTCTGCTGTCAGAAAATCTGAAAGTTAGAATTTATAAAACAGTTATATTACCGGTTGTTCTGTATGGTTGTGAAACTTGGACTCTCACTTTGAGAGTAGAACATAGGTTAAGGGTGTTTGAGAATAACATGCTTAGAAAAATATTTGGGGCTAAGAGGGATGAAGCTAAAGGAGAATGGAGAAAGTTACACAACACATAACTGCACGCATTGTATTCTTCACCGGACATAATTAGGAACATTAAATCCAGACGTTTGAGATGGGCAGGGCATGTAGCACGTATGGACGAATCCAGAAATGCATATAGAGTGTTAGTTGGAAGACCTGAGGGAAAAGTCTTTTGGGCAGACCGAGACGTAGGTGGGAGAGTAATATTAAAATGGATTTGAGGGAGGTGGGTTATGATGGTAGGGACTGGGTTAATCTTGCTCAGGATAGGGACCAATGGCGGGCGGCAATGAACTTTCGAGTTCTCTAAAAGTCATTTGTAAGAACGGAAGTAAACTTTAAATGCCATGAAACGGATTCGAGTTTTCATCCAAAATAGTGAAAACATCTTTCAATATCTTTTGTAAAGATAAAGGTTTATGGGTTGCGACCTTTCCGAAACAGCCTGTAGTTCCGAGATTATGAAAGCATGGGAGGAGAACCGCCTTGCCGCTTTTGGACCTTCATGACACGTAGGTGGGAAATCTTTACCTTCACCACAGCTAATAAGATTGTCATCTATTTTCGCGGCACATTGGTTGACGGCCAACGGATTGGAGCCTATAAAAAGTTCATCCACCCTCTATTGTTTACATGGAATTCATCCAACTTTCGTCCTTATCCGTCACCAACAAGAGTCATATTTATATTGGCTTTGTTATTAGTCTAAGAATAGAATTTATTCATAATGCTTCGTTTGTTATACGTAACTTAAGGGAAATTGATTGCTACACTTAAAAACGTTAAGCGTAAATTAAATTAATGAAATTATTATTACTTAGTTGAAAATTTAAATATATTATTTTAATGCACCGAAGAACATATGATATTTCCACGCAGATATTCTGCGTCATCATACGATGAAAGAGTAATGGAACGGAGAAAAATTCTCTCCGGCGCCGGTATTTGAACCCGGGTTTTCAGCTCTACGTGCTGATGCTTTATCCACTAAGCCACACCGGATACCCACCCCGCCGTCGGACAGAATCGTCTCAATTTTTAATTTCCAACTCTTGGGTTCCCTCTAGTGGCCGCCCTCTGCACTACGTCATAGAGGTCTATGAACGTAGGACCGAAGTCCACACATGTGCTGAGGTGCACTCGTTATGAGTGACTAGTTGGCCGGGATCCGACGGAATAAACGCCGTCTTAAATCACGAAGTGATCTGCATGGAAATATCATATGTACTTCGGTACATTAAAATAATATATATGATATGCGTAAATCACTTCGTGATTTAAGTCGGCGCATATTCCGTCGGATCCCGGCCAACTAGTCACTCATAACGAGTGCACCTCAGCACATGTGTGGACTTCAGTCCTACGTTCATAGACATCTATGACGTAGTGCAGAGGGCGGCCACTAGAGGGAACCCAAGAGTTGGAACTTAATGTGAGACGATTCTGTACGACGCCGGGGTGGTATCCAGTGTGGCTTAGTGGATAAAGCATCAGCACGTAGAGCAGAAAACCCGGGTTCAAATCCCGGCGCCGGAGACAATTTTTCTCCGTTCCATTACTCTTTCATCGTACGAAAATTTAAAGTTCACTACATTTACACATACGCGATGTAACTACAAAGCCTTTAAAATCATTGTAAATAATCCTGTTGCAAAGATAACGTTCCGATTTACAAAGTCTAAGAGTCCACAAATATATGATAAGCTACGAGGTTGACCCACATTCTAATCTTGCACTTTGCCTATGGCTGTGCTGTTTCCCTAAATAGGGTAAAGGTTGGTAAAATTGTGATACTAATAATAGTATGATAGTACTTTTTGAGAATTTTTTACAATTTTACTGAGCGTGAGAAGGACCGGTTTTGTGCAGAAACTTGTTCACGAACATCCTTAATACGTTCACGCAAAAAAACCGATCTTCCTCTCGATATTAGTGGAGAAAAATTCGCTCCGGCGCCGGAGATCGAACCTGGGGTCCTTGGTTCTACGTACCAACCGCTCTTACCATTGAGCTACGCCGAAGTTCAATCTACAGCACCGGATCGAATCCCCCCTCCAGTGTTTTTCCTTTCGTGGCCTGACTCCAAGTTCGACATGTTGACATTTTATATTAAGTCAACTGCCATTATACAGGGACATCACTTTATTTCTACCAACATTTTTAACATTAACCTGGCTATACTTCGAAACACTGTTACCCCCTTCCATTACAGGAGTTTGGTGTTACTAGGACAATATGTAAACAAATCATTTTACTAGCTATAGAAGGAGAGAAAAGTAGTGTATCCATTTATGTTACAGGGAAATACAGTATTACGATTTTAGTTTGATCATTACTTTTACAGTATTTTATCAAAAAACAGTAGAATAGTAATTTTTTTCACAAACTCAACTCTTCAGGCGGTTATATTCATTATGTAATGTCTACTTTATTCAGCATATTACTAACCTAATTTATTCCTGAAAATTTTGTGAGCACTTCCGTAAGAAACCCCAATTTCTACATCTAACTTCTTGACCGACTTATTAGGACCTCGCTGCATCCTTTCTCTAGCATCTTCTACAGCATCTTCTGTCACAGTTAATAAAACCATTTGTTGAAATACTTTCGATTACGAAAGGTATAAATATATGATTTGCCCCACAAATTTCAGAACATTGACCTTTGTTGGCCATCTTACACTTTTCTTCCTTTCTGTACACTCTGTTGCTCTAAATTTATCTACCAGATTAATGGCATTTCTACGAAAATATTCCGTAATGATATAATCAGGAAATTGTGAAAAAAAGAAAAGAAAGAAAAACTGCTGTTCACATTCGGTTATATTGTAATTCCAGTTTCCATCATCGTCCTTCATACCTACAAACAGTAAAACAAAACTCTTGTTTAAATAATGCTGTTAAGTACCGTACCATATTATAGGGTACCGTACTTTCGGTAACTCTAATTTTCACTTGTGCTCAGTCCACACGGATAAATTCAGTTATGCTACACACCATACTTGTGTGAAAATAAACTTCAATAATATAAGCTTTTTCTTCTATAGAAAATGCAACATATTTCTGAAACACACTGTACTCTGTACTGTTTATTTCACTGCTAGCAACAGCGGCCGTAAGTTTGTGTGACTGACGTTAGCAAGGATATTAGTGAAAGGGGTGGGAGTCAAGTAGATTTAGAAACGCAGGTACAATAAAAATTGAAGTAAAAATAAAATGATGTCTCTGTACAAGAAGCGCACTCAGTTGAGTGACTTGGTGGCCGGGATTCCACATTAATATTCACTGTTGGGCGAAGAATCTACGTAAAGATTAATGGTTAGAGCGCTTGGTACGTAGAACCATGGACCCGGGTTCGATCCCCGGCGCCGGAGCGAATGTTTCTCCACTAATATCAATTGTTACCATAACATATACAGTATATTCTGTAGGACCAAAAATTAATCTTTACGTAGATCTTCTTCTCGCTCAGTAAAACTGTAAAAAATTCTCAAAAAGAACTATAATATTATTAGTATCACAATATTACCAACCTTTATCCTACATAATATTGGGTTGATACATAAGTTCGTAGCGTTTTTTCTTCATAAGTTTATTAAACACATCAGATACACATAAGAGAGAAGTTAATCATCAACAATATATTCTCCTTCACTATTTACAACAGTCTGCCAACGCTGGAGTAGTTTTTCGATTCCACGCCTGTAGAAATCGCATGGTTTTCAGTTAAAGCAGTCGCCAATCCGTGTTTGGAACGCATTTTCATCCGGAAAGGAAGTTCCTTGAAGGTTGTTCGATAGAGAGCGAAAAGGTGAAAATCTGAGGGCGCAAGATCAGGTGAATAAGGTAAGTGCGGAATGATTTCCCAACCCAAGTCCTAGATAGTGTTTTGTGTTAGGTTAGCAGAGTGCGAACGGGCGTTATCGTGGAGTAGCATCACTTCATCTGGTCTTGTTGGTCGTTTTTCTTGGATTGTGTGTGCAAGACGTCTCAGTTGGTGGCAATAAATGTAGCACGATGGTGAAATGGTTACAGTTCAGCACATTTGCCAGTTCTCGGGTGCACTGACGTTGACCATTGTGGATTAATGTGTTTACACGGTCTTCATCAAACCCCGAAGCTCTTCCTGAATGTGGAGTGTCACTAATGGCAAAACGACCCTCCTTAAAACTAGAAAACCATTTTCTTGCCGTGTTCTCTCCGATAGCATTGGCCCCATACACGGCGCAAATGTTTCTGGCCGCCTCCGTTGTTTTCGTCCCTCTATTCAACTCAAAAAGAAGAATAAGTCGGAAAACTTCCACTTTCTCCACTTGACACTTCATTTTCTAGCGTTCACGGCTCCACTTGTGAAATATGGACCCTTTTCGAACATTTAGGTTGTGATGGTATCTTATGGAAACGAGGAAGATGTCCAAACCAAATATTAAAAACAAAATTACAATATGCCTCTATATATGATTCATTCATTCATTCATTCATTCATTCATTCATTCATTCATTCATTCATTCATTCATTCATTCAAATGATAAATGTTAGCTTTATTTAACGACGCTCGCAACTGCAGAGGTTATATCAGCGTCGCCGGATGTTCCGGAATTTTGTCCCGCAGGAGTTCTTTTACATGCCAGTAAAGCTACTGATATGAGCCTGTCGCATTTAAGCACACTTAAATGCCATCGACCTGGCCCGGGATCGAACCCGCAACCTTGGTCGTAGAAGACCAGCGCTATACCAACTCGCCAACCAGGTCGACTCATTCATTCATTCATTCATTTTATTCCATAGATCTTATATGAGCAATGAAGCTTTAAGTTGTGGAACAAGTCAAAATTTTACAATATTACAATTACAATTTTTACAAATTTTTAGTTTTACAATTTAGTAATTTTCTACAATTTTTACAATGTTGTGCAATTTTTTACAATATTTTGGCGATATGTAGCGAGATGAGGTGAGGTCCGAGGATTCGCCAAAAGATTACCCGGCATTTGCCTTTTGGTCGGGCAAAACCTCGGAAAAACCCAACGAGGTAATCAAATCAAAGGGGGGATAATCAAATCAAAGGGGTTGATGCCGAGGACTCGCCATAGACCATCCGGCTTCAGTCCCACGGCTGGGAGTGATTTATTGATTACTCGAAAAAATGACTAATTTTTACGACTTTTGGCTGTGTTGTATATCTCTACTAGTAAGAACCTTTCCCTGTGCCGTATACTTGATTTGGTTACCTTAGTCAATTTTTAAAATTGTATCACGTACAAATCCAAGTTTTCTATGCATTTCGTTACACACTTCTGTTACAAACAGCTGTAAACCAGAGTTGGATTTAATTGTGCAGTCTGCTTTTAACAGGTATTATGAAGATTCAAACCGGATGTTTATATAATATCACTTCATTATATGTACATTTGTGTCAAGGTTTGTGAAAGTTGTCTAATTGAATTATAAAGCATTAAACACCCGTGGGAATTAATTACGCATTGTTTTTGTTCACTGCATTTTTCTGTTGCTGCGAAAACGTGGAAAAATATTTGCACCAACGAATTACTCGTACATACATCGGAAGAATTGTACAGAAATTCACATAATATACAGCTTTACGCTTTGCGTTCCTTTCTCAGTGAAGTATATCATTCTTTGTCACATAATAAATAGGAGATTCATATTTTGACTCGTCCTGGTGATCCCGTAAGGAGATATTCACATCGGATTTTTGGTAGGAATGTGACAATAAAATTATTACCCCAGATCAGTAAACCATATTTCACAATGCTCTGAAAATATGCAAAGTAAGCTGTCCTAAGATATTAATATGGTACATATCGTTTTAAATTTCACAATAAATAAACCACCCTTGATAATTTGACAACAATATAGTTAATATATTCTCTTCAGGATAGTGTGGGATCAAGAACAATCCACAGTATCTTACTCTATTACTTTTCTCCAACCAGGAGATCAACCGTGAAAGGAATGTGCTTACTATTGCGTCATCTATTGGAACGAAGTAGATAAATAATATTATCGTTATAACGTCTGTTTAAAAACCATACGGTCTCCTGCATATGTTATTTCCCGTATGAAGAGATTAAAAGACCAGGAGATTAACAGTGATCTAATTTTGTAACTAGGGTAGTATCAATATGTCTGTATCAATGTTATGGTTTGTGCTGTGAGAGCTAGCCAATAGAGATAAGAGTACCCACGTGTGTGATCTTATGACATCTTATGACATCAACATTCATTCACAGCATCACCCCGCTTCCCTTCATTCCCTGGAGACTTTCTCGTGGTTGGAGTACACAGATGTATCAATACATTTCAATGAAAAAGTTAAGGATTCAGTTTTGGGCTCATTTAGTAAAAGCCCATTCGAATAAAATCAAGATTTGGTTACTGAAAAAAAAACTACATTATTTAAATTTTCAAGTTCATTTAAGTCATTAGATCTAAAGAGAAAACATGATAGAACGAACAGGTATATTTTTAATTGGTTATTTTAAGACGCTTATGGTTATCCAGCGTCTGAAACACATGAAAGTGATAATGCCAGCGAAATGAGTGGAGGTCCAACACCGAAAGTTACCCAGCATTTGCTCTTGTTGGGTTGAGGGAAAACCCCGGATAAAACCTCAACTAGATAACTTGTCCCAACTAAGATTTGAACCCAGGCCGCTCGTTGCACGATCAGGCATGCTAACCACTACTCCACAGCGGTGGACTGAACAGGTATATTAATCGGTAGGTCATTAAAATAACACAGGTCCCAAAACTGAACCTTGAAGTACGCCATACGTTATGCAATTATATTCTAAACTCCTTTTGTTCATAACAACGCACGCATTTAAATAAGAGTGTATTAAGTTCAAAGCATTTTCGCTGAAGCCTGGAAAATTTAATTTAGATAACGGAAGAATGTGGATAACAGAAGAACGTTCAGTCCTAGATCTTCGATTTACAAGCAGAACATATGACGTCAAAAATATTACTTCTGAGAAAAAAGCGTTTGAAAGTTCTTGACAAAACTGAATCATGAAAATATTATTTTTATTTAGTTAAATAATAACATTATCTTGTCAAGATAAAATTATTCAAATGAATAATTTTCTATTCCACAAATAATACCTCTAAGATGATTAATACTATTTTTATTGTTCTCCATCATATTTATCTTGTTTAATTCTATAAATTATTTCTCATACATTCCAATTAAATCATTAACAGAAAAAAATAATTTATATAAATATTATAAATTGAAAATGTTTCTCTGTATGTGTATTTCATTTTCAAATTCTAAGTTTGTACAATATATTATGTACTGTACGTTATATACGCCTTTCCCTCAGAAGTAGGCTAATATTTTTTACTCAATATAGTTTACTTATAAACCGATGATGCTAAATCTTGATAACGGACCAAACTATTAGTTTTTCTCACTTGACTTCCGTAATAAAAATGGAATGCATTCGTAACTTCGAAACGTTGAATTTTCGCACTTGTATGATAGGGTGTAAAGTTCGAAAATCTAGCATCAATATCTGAATATGTTTTGATAATGCACTTTCTGTTATGCCAGTTGTTTTCAAATATCGTTTGGACTTGAGACATTGAACTTGCTAATGTTTACATCTTAGATCGAGCTATCACAAATTATCTACGAACTTAAAAGGTGTACCATATCGATTTTGATGAACATAGCTTTGCCATTATCCCGCCCTCCGTCGTATAGAGTTTATGTATTGATTACTGAAAAGTAAGTAATAAGGAAAATATTTTCTGTTGTAGTATTAAGATTCGTTAAATGTTTAAATGACATAGATAAGAACATAAATGAGATAAAGTAAGATAATGTAACAACAGGTGTTACGTACTTAATCAGCTCAAACAATATCACTCTTCTCAACACCATGCCCTCAAGGTTGCTCGGACCATATTTTACTAGAGTAATATCATAGAAAATTGGCTAGTCTCCTAAATTGAGACAACTCATCCTGCCTGTTTTTCATAAAGCGCTTCTTGTCTATGCGGATGACGTGAATATGTTAGGATAAAATCCGAAAACGATTAGGGAAAACATGGAAATTTTACTTGAAGCAAATAAAGAGATAGGTTTGGAAGTAAACTCCGAAAAGACAAAGTCTGTGATTATGTCTCGTGATAAGAATATTGTACGAAATGGAAATATAAAAATTGGAGATTTATCCTTTGAAGAGGTGGAAAAATTCAAATACCTGGGAGCTACAGTAACAAATATAAATGATACTCGGGAAGAAATTAAACACAGAATAAATATGGGAAATGCTTATTATTATTCCGTTGAGAAGATTTTATCATCTAGTAAGCTATCAAAAAATTTCTTAGCCCCAAATATTTTCCTAAGCACATTATTCTTGAACGTGGTTAACTTCTTTTCTCTCTCAAAGTGAATGTTCAAGTTTCATAACCATACAGAACAACCGGTAATATAGGCCTAACTGTTTTATAAATTCTAACTTTCACCTTTTTTTTTCAAAGCAGACTAGATGACAAAAGCTTTTCAATCGAATAATAGCAGGTATTTACCATATTTATTCTGCGTTTATTTTCCTCTCGAGTGTCATTTGGATTTTTCTACATTTTCAAAAGATGAATTTCCAATTTTTATATTTCCATTTCGTACTATGTTCTGGTGGTTACGAATCATAATCATATACTTTGTCTTTTCGGGATTTACTTTCAAACCTATCTCTTCACTTGCTTCACTTGAATTTTTCCACATTTTCAAAGAATAAATTTCCAGTTTTTATATTTCCATTTCGCACTATGTTCTGGTCACGAGACATAATCATATACTTTGTCTTTTCGGGATTTACTTTCAAACCTACCTTTTCACTTGCTTCACTTGAATTTTTCCACATTTTCAAAGGATAAATTTCCAATTTTTATATTTCCATTTCGTACTATGTTCTGGTCACGAGACATAATCATATACTTTGTCTTTTCGGGATTTACTTTCAAACCTAGCTCTTCACTTGCTTCACTTGAATTTTTCCACATTTTCAAAGGATAAATTTCCAGTTTTTATATTTCCATTTCGTACTATGTTCTGGTCACGAGACATAATCATATACTTTGTCTTTTCGGGATTTACTTTCAAACCTACCTTTTCACTTGCTTCACTTGAATTTTTCCACATTTTCAAAGGATAAATTTCCAATTTTTATATTTCCATTTCGTACTATGTTCTGGTCACGAGACATAATCATATACTTTGTCTTTTCGGGATTTACTTTCAAACCTACCTTTTCACTTGCTTCACATGAATTTTTCCACATTTTCAAAGGATAAATTTCCAATTTTTATATTTCCATTTCGTACTATGTTCTGGTCACGAGACATAATCATATACTTTGTCTTTTCGGGATTTACTTTCAAACCTACCTTTTCACTTGCTTCACTTGAATTTTTCCACATTTTCAAAGGATAAATTTCCAATTTTTATATTTCCATTTCGTACTATGTTCTGGTCACGAGACATAATCATATACTTTGTCTTTTCGGGATTTACTTTCAAACCTACCTTTTCACTTGCTTCACTTGAATTTTTCCACATTTTCAAAGCATAAATTTCCAATTTTTATATTTCCATTTCGTACTATGTTCTGGTCACGAGACATAATCATATACTTTGTCTTTTCGGGATTTACTTTCAAACCTACCTTTTCACTTGCTTCACTTGAATTTTTCCACATTTTCAAAGGATAAATTTCCAATTTTTATATTTCCATTTCGTACTATGTTCTGGTCACGAGACATAATCATATACTTTGTCTTTTCGGGATTTACTTTCAAACCTATCTCTTCACTTGCTTCACTTGAATTTTTCCACATTTTCAAAGGATAAATTTCCAGTTTTTATATTTCCATTTCGCACTATGTTCTGGTCACGAGACATAATCATATACTTTGTCTTTTCGGGATTTACTTTCAACCCTATCTCTTCATTTGCTTCACTTGAATTTTTCTTCACTTTCAAAGGATAAATTTCCAATTTTTATATTTCCATTTCGTACTATGTTCTGGTCACGAGACATAATCATATACTTTGTCTTTTCGGGATTTACTTTCAAACCTAGCTCTTCACTTGCTTCACTTGAATTTTTCCACATTTTCAAAGGATAAATTTCTAATTTTTATATTTCCATTTCGTACTATGTTCTGGTCACGAGACATAATCATATACTTTGTCTTTTCGGGATTTACTTTCAAACCTACCTTTTCACTTGCTTCACTTGAATTTTTCCACATTTTCAAAGGATAAATTTCCAATTTTTATATTTCCATTTCGTACTATGTTCTGGTCACGAGACATAATCATATACTTTGTCTTTTCGGCATTTACTTTCAAACCTATCTCTTCACTTGCTTCACTTGAATTTTTCCTCACTTTCAAAGGATAAATTTCCATTTTTATATTTCCATTTCGTACTATGTTCTGGTCACGAGACATAATCATATACTTTGTCTTTTCGGGATTTACTTTCAACCCTATCTCTTCACTTGCTTCACTTGAATTTTTCCTCACTTTCAAAGGATAAATTTCCAATTTTTATATTTACATTTCGTACTATGTTCTGGTCACGAGACATAATCATATACTTTGTCTTTTCGGGATTTACTTTCAAACCTATCTCTTCACTTGCTTCTAGTAAAATTCCCTGGTTTTCTTTAATAGCTCGTGAATTTTACTATTATTATTATTATTATTATTATTATTATTATTATTATTATTATTATTATTATTATTGCGTACACTGACAGTAAAACAACTGAATGAATAAAGACGATTTTTAAGCGCGTCTGTCACGTGAGCTCAGGTAAGCTGTATTGATTGTGCGTCCCTCGGGTGTCACTTCCACGATGGAGGCAAATTGAAGTGAGAAATGATCGCAATTTGCAGAGGTGAGTGCGTGAGTGAGATGAGTCGTGTACCGAGACCTGGCACAGGGTCAAGTTGGAGCGGACAGGCGGAACTGGCTCCCCTGCCCCCACCTATAATAATGACTGCTCTGCTCTGAAATTCACCATCGCCAGCGTTTGCGCGGGCACGCAACTCTGTTTTGCAAGGCTCCTCAACTACTCCACACAGCGGTCTCTGACAAATCTTACGTAGGCGGGCTGTTATATCTCCCTGGAGTTGTTTTAGCATGTACTTCATTCGAAAGGGAAATACAGGAAGTGTATTGTTTTGTACATTTCCGCCTTTCAGAAGTTCATAATTTTTTATGTTGATTATTTTATTGTTTATGGTCGACCATGCCGAAATGTAGCAATTATACACCTGGTAGCAGCCCTTTAATGGACCTCATTAAGTACACCTATTCATTAAAGTTCAGGTGTTCCATCAATCAGAAAACACCATTGTAGCAATATGAAAGCGCAATTATCGATTATTCTCTGGTATGCAATCGAAAGACAACTACCGAAACGTCACGGAGGCTGAAAATCCAATACTGTCGCAGAAGGTTATGTTCTGTTACTATAATAATTAGCGTTAATTGTAAATAATATTCAAATAAATTCAATTTGTCATTTCGTTTTTCAATGTCTAAATTAATTCCAAGGTTATATCAAGATTAATGTTCATTTTACTCTCTAGATAATATCAAGGTCAATGGCATTTGTTCCTCGGAAAAAAATCAATACTTCCGCGTCTGCGCACATCTCACAATTTACGAGATATTGCACAAGGTCAGTTCCGCTCCCCAGTCAGATAAGAATAACATGAATACTTATGAATAATTTCAAGTTAGAAATATGGTCGAGCATGAAAAGTCGTATGAAACTTGCCTATAATGGTAATTAAGACGCTCGTATGAAAATTATGAAACTCGCTTGCGCTCGTTTCATAAACATACTCGCGTCTTAATTACTACCATTATAGGCTCGTTGCATAATGTACTATTAACGACCTGTTTCAACTATGTCTACTAGATTATTTTTTTTTATTTTACTAGGTTATTTTACGACGCTGCATCAACATCTCAGGTTATTTAGCGTCTGAATGAGTGAAGGTGATAATGCCAGTGAAATGAGTCCGGGGTCCAGCACCGAAAGCTACCCACCGTTTTCTCATATTGGGTTGAGGGAAAACCCCGGAAAAACCTCAACCAGGTAACTTGCCCCGACCAGGAATCGAACCCGGGCCACTTGGTTTCGCGACCAGACGCGCTAACCGTTACACCACAGGTGTGGACTAGATTATTTAGCGTCGATGGTATATTAATAATTATTTGATGAGATAAGACCGGAGATTCGCCATAGATTACCTGGCATTCGCCTTACAATCCAGTCAGGTGATCAGGCCAAGTGGGAAACGAGCGCAATCCCGGAATAACAAGGAAACGCGCTACCGTCTGAGCTACGCGGGTCGCAGTTCTTTATTAAATAAACTTTGTGTTCAGCGGGCACTGTGCAGATTTTAAATCTTATTCCTTGGATAGAGTACAACAGTCCCACATGAATACTTCTCTCAGAAAAATAATATTTTTCTTCCTTTATGTAGTCACTGTTCTACTCGATAAGTAGGCCTAGTATTCGTACGATTCTGATTTTTACTTTTATCATTAGAGAAACTGATAAGGAGTGATTTATCCCTTTGCAATTTTTAAATAAAATTCACGGCTTTCTTGCAAATTAAATAAAAAAGATTAACACGTATCGTTATTTCCTGCCAATAGAAAATCTGGCAACCCTGCTGCATTGATTACGGGACAGAACTCTGCTGTTCAGAGCGAGTGCGTGTGTATTCGTACGTGAGACGGAGACGCGTTGTTGCCAAATTACGAACACTTTTAGCCTAATTTCCTAATTAACCATGCACTTCATTACAAAACGCATAATATGTTTTATTTATTTTAATGAATTCTGTATAGCTCTACTGATGAATTGTATATGCTGTAAATTGAATGGTAGTCTGTATAGCTCAATTGATTGTATTGTACTGTATTGTATTTATTAACATTCCATGGTATTCATACATTGCTTTACAGCTAGAATATGGAACAAATCAAAAAACTTAATACTATTATAAAGTCTTAATTTATAGTCACAGTCTAGATGAAATATATATACAGACGAGATTTACAATATAGTCTACTAGTACAACACAAAGTTTTAGTATCAATTTCATGAAGTGTTATTGAATGTCATGAATTCAGTTACAGAATAGAAGGCATGAGAAATTAGGTACTTCTTTAATTTGGCCCAAAATAATCTTATGTTTTGAGTTTCATTTTTTATATCGATAGGGAGGCTATTAAAAATGTTTACTGCCATATAACGCACTCCTTTTTGATAGCACGATAGACTTGCCGATGGAGTATGAAAGTCATTTCTTTGACGTGTATTTATGCTATGAACTGTTGAATTAGTTAGAAAGTTTTCTGTGAAATTTCCCCAGAATATTATTCCAAAACTCATTACCGAGTGGAAGTATGCAAAGTATATTGTTTTTAAGGTATGAATTGTATATGCTGTAAATTGTGTAGTAGTCTGTATAGCTCAACTGATGAATTGTTTATGATTATAAATTGAATTAATCTACTTGATATTAGTTGTACACATTTGTATAGCTTAATGAAAGTATGCTTGTAAATTGAATTAATCTGCTTACTTTGTATTGTATATGTTTGTATAGTTTTGGCCGATGAATTGTATATGCTTTAAATTGAATAGTAGTCTGTATAGCTCTATTGATAAATTGTTTATGTTTGTAATTTGAAGTAGTTTGCATGATGTGTATTATCAATTTCTGAATATCACAACTGATTGAATTGTTTTATGCCTTAAATTTAATTAACTTACTTGTTTTGTATTATACATGTAGGTCAACTGATGAATGATCGTTTGCGTTTGTAAATTTAATAATCTGATTGGCTATGTATTGTATATTTTTAGTAGAGCCATCGATGTAGCTCAGTCGGCAGACTCGCTGGGCTGCTGATCCGGAGCTGCGTTCGGGCTTGGGTTGGATCCCCCTTTGGTCTCATTGAATGGTTTCTTCCGAGGTTTTCCCCAGCCTTTGATTTTATTACCTGGTTGGGTTTTTCCGAGGTTTTCCCCAACCAAAAGGCAAATGCCGGGTAATCTTTTGGCGAATCCTCGGACCTCAGCTCATCATTGTAGAAAATTACTACATTGTAAAACTATAAAAATTTTTAAATATTGTAAAAATTGTAATTGTAATATTGTAAAATTTTGACTTGTTCCACATCTTAAAGCTTCATTGCTCATGTAAGATCTATGGAATAAAATAAATGAATGAATAAATGAATGAATGAATGAATGAATGAATGAATGAATGAATGAATGAATATTGCTCCTTTCAATCTGCATTTCCATTCTTCGTAAAATAGGTTAAGCCCTAAACAACTACTAGAAAATCAATAGACCTAACAAGTTATATAAAAATATCACCGGAAATAGAATGTACAACATAAAAATAAATAGGATTTTCAAATGTAAAGAAAACGAATAGTAAATATGTGAAATAAAACAACAAATATTTCAAACATTTCCAAATGGTATCGTATAGGATCCGAAAAACAAATAACAGGAACCAATATTATTAAAAAACTTATGTACCTAAACTTGCCTACACCTGTCTTTGTACTAGGAAGGACAATGCTTTGGGATATATTATAGTCTGTTGTTTACACTGATACATTGAGACAAATATACCACTGTGGATAAGAAGCACATGCTACTAGAACAAAGCACCCTGTGACGTAAACTTCGTTGCATTCTCATCACTACGATTGAAGAAAATAGGATTACCGATATATTTAGGTTGCAATGTGGTTATTTTAATACAATCTTGGTCTTACTAATCAAGATGATATTGACTCTTGGGGTCCACACCTGTGGAATAACGGTCCCGCGTCTGGCCGCGAAGCCAGGTGGTCCGGGTTCGAATCCCGGTCGGGGCAAGTTACCTGGTTGAGGTTTTTCCGGGGTTTTCCCTCAACCCAATATGAGCAAATGCTGGGTAACTTTCGGTGTTGGACCCCGGACTCATTTCACCGGCATTATCACCTTCATCTCATTCAGACGCTAAATAACCTAGATGTTGATATAGCGTCGTAAAATAGCCCAATAAAATAAATAAATTGACTTTTTGGAGAAGGTTGGTGTACGTATAAATTCAGTGAAAATTCAACTACTGTACTATTGTAATGAGAATGTGGTCGATTTAAAAAAAACCGAGACATCTTTACGTCCAAAGAAAGTTTTTCGGAACACTACTGGAACAAAGCATTAAAAATGAGGACTGTCCCGGTAAACCCAGGCCGTCTGGTCACCCTGTGATTTACTCTCAGCACCATCAGAAAAATTTATTCCCTTTCCATAAATACGTTACTTACTTACAAATGGCTTTTAACGAACCCGCGGGTTCATTGCCGCCCTCACATAAGTTCCTATCCTGAGCAAGATTAATGCATTCCCCACCATCATATCCCACCTCCCTCAAATCTATTTCAGTATTATCTTCCCATCTACGTCTCGGCCTGCCCAAAGGTCTTTTCCCTCAGATTTCCAACTAACACTCTATATGCATTGGTATTATGAAAAGAAAATTGGGAATCTGGAGAGAACATTTCCTGGGTGACTTTAGCACAGGCTTCAATGATACGGTTCTTTAAATGTTCCACATTCTCAATTTTCTCTTCATATACCAAGCTCTTTATGTAACCCCAAAAGAAAAAATCAATGGTTGTTAAATCTGGAGACCTGGCCGGTCATTTTATTAGTCCAATCCAATGTTCATGGAACTGTTCGTCCAGTCTGGTGCAACATTTCTTTGCTTAATCCACTAGAATGAAGAATGATATCAATTCTTCTCGCTTTCGATAATGCCATCACGAAAATCAAGAAATTTGTTGTAGGAAAGCTTGAAATAATCACAACAATGCATTGAAACTGTTACAGGTTAACCAAATAGTAAAGCAGGAAAAGTTAATTACCAGAATTGCAGAAAAATACCTTTTCCAAAGCCTCCTTAGTACTGTACCATGTTACAAAATATCTGTAGATGCAGTAACTAATGTTTGTGTCATTATGACAGTTATTTTTAAATAACTTGAAAACGATTAGAGATATATCAAAACGGATTGCACCATTGATTTTTTCAGAAATTCTCACATGATTGAGTACCTACATGACCCCCTTGCCATTTAAAATTTCAAAGTTGCCTCCAAAATAGCGGCTTTTGAGATAGCTGAGGGCTAGAATCGAATGTGTCACTGGTAGAGCATTTGGTCTTACAAATACTGGTAACAACAGTAATACTCGAAAATCAAGCATATGGAAAATCTATATATTATATAATTTGAACTGGTAATGGAAATTACGGGAAAACGGCTGAATGGATTTTAATAAATGACCCCTCATTTTGAAGCTTGGAACCCAAAGTTTTTCAGAAAAATAGTAGTTTTCAGTGAAATGTCAATTTTCCTACATAATTTTCCTATTTTCCAAAATCCATCTTTCGTCAGTTTTGAGAACTAGTTAATTGTATTTCAGAATGAAACAAAACACACACTACAATAAACAATACATTATTACACGAAGGCCGTGACTACAGGATTGCTGAAATAGAGTTCAGATGGGTCAGATTCTTTCACATCATAATGCCAATATGTTGATCTTCATTTGTGTAATTTTTTGATAACGTATAAAAATAATTTACAGTTCTGATTCTCTGGTCTATAGTTTTCCGAGTACAGTTGTGTATTCGATATTAAGAACTACAAAACTTAAGAATGTTTGGTAATATTATTACCATTAAAAATGAAATATTATTGTAGTTAACGCAACACATAATGGTATACTGATGATATGAAAGTGAAATCTTTTGGGGCCTTAAGCAAGTAGACGCATAGAAAGAAGATTTCATATTAGATCTTCATTTCTATAATATACTGAGTAATGACTATATATATATATATATATATATATATATATATATATATATAATTATGTTACTGAAAACTATAAAACTTACGTAACAGCGTCGTCGATCGACGGATGTTGCGTCAACATTTGTTGAGACTATAAATTAGGAATGCCTACAACATCGACATCAACGTGAAATTTCGATTTTAATAACGAGAACGTATAATCTCATGAACTTCTTTCCATCTGACTATAGATAATTATTTGAAGAGAAGTAATATAGAGTGATTTATATAGAACTGGCACATTTCTTTCTTTAATTATTCCGTTGGAAATTCATTCAATGACCCAATTTTAGCACCAAATTAAGCAGAATGTTCTGGAGTTTCGATTCCTTGTCACTAGATGCGCAGATGTTTATGTTTTATTCCTATTGTTGGCAGCACTAGATGCGCAGATGTTTATGTTTTATTCCTATTGTTGGCAGCACTAGATGCGCAGATGTTTATGTTTTATTCCTATTGTTGGCAGCTGTTTTCGACATTTTGTGTCAACGTGAAAATGCAGTACACATTAAATCAACGACTCTTCCTTGTGAAGCAATACTGGATTACGAATTCAATTACAGCTACTCAAAGGGCATACCAGAGAGAATTTGGTGTTCGCAATCCTCCCAAAAGAAACACAATACTGGGACTGGTAAACAAATTGGAAACAACTGGGTCTCTGGTGAGTGAAAAGGGCAAGCATCGTTCATCTAGGCTTCCCACGGTTGTTGTTGATGTAAGAGCACGACTGGAGCAGTCACCCAAAAAATCATTAAGACGTTTGTCGCAGGAGACAGGGTACACCTACTCAATGTGTCAGAGAGCTGCGAAAAGTGCAGGCCTAAAGCCAAGTTTCTTTGACGACCGAATAATTTCCAGGAACCTGTGGCCACCGAGATCTCCGGATTTGACAACGCCGGACTTCTTTCTATGGGGTTACTTAAAAGACAGGGTTTACGCCACACGTCTCCAGACTTTTGACGATCTGAAGCACAAAATAACACAGGAGATTCAAACTATTGACAACAGAATCCTCCAACGTGCTGAGTTGTGCCTTATGCAGGATGGAGGACATTTTCAACATTTGCTATAGAGGTAAATAATCTCCCAAAATTACTCTACATTTTAGGTATAATAAGTTGTCGCTAGCACAATTCGTTTTGAAACAATTAATGAAAGAAATGTGTCAGTTCTATATAAATCACTCTGTATAATGATAACGAGATACTAAGGTTATTGTTATGAACTTAACACTACTTGTATTAAACTTGTAGGATATATGGAAATCAAACCACAGTATAGAAAACATGTCTCTATACTGTGATCAAACAGTGGTTTTCTTCCTCCTCACAAGGAAGTAATGTCATTGTTTAAAACTTCTGTCGTACGTAATTTTGACGTATAATGGATAAACAATTGATGCTCACTACTTTTCCCGCCAAGAGAGCACCTCCTTCTTCTAGCTATGACTCCATCTTTCAGTTGCTGACTATAGTAGTCGTGACAGCAACTTACACGCTTGGCCAACTTATTATGAGTTATAATTACTTGGAAGTGTACGTCAGATTTACGTATCAATAGTATTAACAGAAAATTTTTTATTAGTGCAGTTTATTTATTCCCTTAAATGTGTTTTATCTAACAAAGTAACACTGGATGAAAACTTACGTGGTGATCGATACTACTCTGCAGATCATAGATGGAAGTTCAGATGATGATGCTGATGATGACGCTGAAGGCAATGTAGAGATTGAATATGAAACTTGTGACAATGACAAGGATCTAAGATACAGTAGGAGAGATTGAGAATCACGTAGAAAGCAAGCGAATGGAGAAAGAAGGCAAAAAACAAGAAAACAGGAAGAAAAGAAAAGGAAAGGAAAAGGAGAAGAGAAGAGAAGAGAAGAGAAGAGAAGAGAAGAGAAGAGAAGAGAAGAGAAGAGAAGAGAAGAGAAAAGAGAAGAGAAGAGAAGAGGGCGAGAGGGCACGAGGGGAGAGGAGAGGATATTTTCATAACTCTAACCTACAATCCACAATAACCTGAAATAGCTATTGCTTCGCTTCACTCCCACATGTAAAACCGACTGATCGTTCTGACATTGTTACTTGCGTTTTCGCATTGGAAGTCAAGAACTGAAGATGTATAGGTTAAATAAAACGTTTGTGCGAGATCGTGCGTATTTGCTTGTTTTCCGCACAGAACCAATACGCGGTAAGTGTGAAATACCACATTCAGTATTCCCAACGTAACACATAACAATTTCCCTCTTCTTACCGCTTAAGCGCGACATTCATTTTACTGCTTTAGGCTTTTAACATATTATTTTAGAGACGTTTAACATAGTAATAATTATAAATTGGAAACTTACCACTGCAATTTCACCTAAATTGCAATGTTAATTATTGTTTTTAAATATTTGCAAAAATTAAGTAAAGTCTACTACTCCACGAAACTTATTGCATTCCTGATACAAGTAACATTAAGGAAGCCGTGAAAAAATCAACAAGATTCCAGATGCGAATGTTATTACTGCAATATGTTATATAAATAATATTGTTAAAATATTAAAATGAAAAATATATCATTACATAACCTTACCGTTTGTTTTAAGTTCGCATTTATTGACTGGGGGAAAAAAAAAAACAGACGTATATCACGGCCTGCTGGAGTATAGTAAACACAGAAAAAAATTTTTAGCAACAATGTTGAAGAAAGATATTTTGGTTTTCCGAAGTTGCCGTCATTAAACAGAAACCGAGATGGAGATTTCATTGCAACTAATTAGAAATTCGTCTTTCAGGTATGTAATAAACGATCTTCGCACAAAAACGTTTTTAGCATGAAGAAAACCATTCGGAGGTGTAGGCCTATGTTTCATTATTATTTTGGAAGCAAATAACTTCCAAAATGTCTGGTATTCTTCATTGGAAATAAATTTGAAAAAAATTTAATTTGAATTTCTAATGAACTTAGCAGCATTTTCTGCACAAGCCACTAGGATTACAGATTTTAAGGAGTTCGTTAACTTTTTTTTTCTGTTTGCCTGCAGTGTCATCAATAAAAACACTCTTACTGGTAGTTTCTTGTAGGAAATAATCGTGTTGGCAGTAGTTATGAAGTATGAACTCTAACAGTACGCATTTTTACCAACACTTCGCTGCAAGGAGAGCCTTGCACACATCACCACCTCTGCACGGTATATTATTAGTAGTATTAATCACTGGAGGTTCAGAAACAGGCGAGAGTTGCCATCAAAAGTTCATTTCTTTCTAGAATTCCACCGTAACGCCGCAGCTTTGAACCGTTTCTTGGGAGCGATTAACCTCTGAAAATAAATGTAGTGCATCTCTCTACTTCGTTAGTAAAAGCCAGCTAAGCTCACACGATGTCTGGAACAAAATAATAAACGATGCTATATTCTGAAGGAACACATTATGTTAATTTATCTTTATTCAAAGTTTAAAGAGGAGAAGTAATGTGATGCTAAAAGAAAATAGGCTAAATTTCGAGATTTATGAGGAAGCAACACGTTTTAAACATATACCAAAAGAGTGCTTTTCGTTATGTACATCTGTCCATTTGTCTGTGGACAGCTATTCCTTCTAAATTATCAATACCACCACCACTACCAACGCTACCAGCACCACCACCACCACCTCTGCCACCACTACCACCACCACCATCACCACCACCACCACCACTACCACCACCATTACCACCACTACTAACACCACGAACACCACTACTACTACCACCACCACTACCACCACTACTAACACCACGAACACCACTACTACTACCACCACCACTACCACCATCACTACCACCACCACTACCACCATCACCACCGCCACTACCAACACCACCAACACCACCACTGCCACCAATACCACCACCACTACCACCACTACTAACACCACGAACACCACTACTACTACCACCACCACTACCACCACTACCACCACCACTACCACCACCACTACCACCATCACCACCGCCACTACCAACACCACCAACACCACCACTGCCACCACTACCACCACCACCACCACTACCACCACCACCAACACCACCACTGCCACCACTACCACCACCCCCACTACCACCGCCACTACCACCACCACCACCAACACCACCACTGCCACCACTACCACCACCACCACCACTACCACCACCACCACCGCCACTACCACCACCAACACCACCACTGCCACCACTACCACCACCACCACTACCACCACCACCACTACCACCTCTATCTCCTCTACCACCACTACCACCATCACCACTACCACCACCACCACTACCACCACCACCACCACTACCACCTCTACCACCACTACCACCATCACCACTACCACCACCACTACCACCACCATCACCACTACCACCACCACTACCACCACTATCACCACCGCCACTACCACAACCACTACCACCACCACAACCACCACCACTATCACCACTACTACCACCACCACCACTACACCACCACCACCACTACCACCACCACCACTACTACCACCACCACTACCACCACCACCACTACCACCACCACCACTACCACCATCACCACCACCACCACCACTACCACCACTATCATCACCATCACTACCACTACCGCCACTACCACCACAACCACCACTGCCAATTAATTTTAATCATAATACAATTTCCGATAATTCCAGATTTTTCCATAGCTATAAACAGGGCACAAGGGAAACTTTCAATAAGTTACAATTTTTTTTTACCGCAACCAGTTTTTTTTTTTACATTATGGACAATAACACCATCGGAAGATACTACAAAATATAGGCCTACTCTATGTAAGACAAAATGAGATGCAAGAGAACTCTTTTTACAAGAAACGTAATGTCAAAGAAATTATATGTCGTAATTTATTATTTTCATGCGAATATAATTGTTTCTCACAATGAATGGCATTTTCTTAAATCTCTTCTCACATTTTTGTATGTTTTTGTAAGTTTAAATGTACTAGGGAACTGTTGAAAATATTTAATTTTAGATTATATTAGATTTTTTTAGATTACAAAGATTACAAAGATTTTATTGCAAGCAAAAATTACATACAATAACAAATATTTTACAATATTATTGTAATACTCGTATATGAATATTCTTCAAAATTCGAAATTGATTACCAATCTCATAGTACAATAGCGTACATATTACAATTTATTGTATAAATACAGTGTAACTGGGTCACACCCGAAAAAGCAAGATGCTTGAGGTCGGGTGTGACCAATAATGAAAACTGGATAAAAGAAAAAAATGAAAGAATAATAATAATAATAATAATCACAACTGTGATTAAACTGTTAAATGTAATTAGACATAAAGTTTAAAAAGAATAAGAATAAAAACAAAAACAAACAAACAAACCAACGGTACCATAGCCTACAGTATACATAAACATACCAAGTTAAGAATACAACATTGTTAAAGTGACAGAAAAAAATTAATGAAGAGTAGGAATTTACATGATTATAATTTTAAAAACAGTTCAAGCACTTGTTTTTGAATAATGTATTGTTCAATAATTTTAGTTTAGGATTCCTCTTTATAAAATCATTATATAATCTTGGACCGTAATTAGAACTGTGCCTTAGACCTGCTTCAGTCTTACATTTTGGTTCAATGAGGGGGAGCGAAATATTGTATCTTCTAGTGTTGTGGCCATGATCGGATGATATGAATTGTGGCCATGATCGGATGATATGAATTGTGGCCATGATCGGATGATATGAATTGTGGCCATGATCGGATGATATGAATTTAGCTTGATATTTATGGTAGTAATTTAAAATAGTATACATATAAATTTGCTTGATGTTTAAAACATTAAATTCTTTATATATGAGATGAGTTGGATGATCAAGTTTTCTTCTTAAACATATTTTAACTAGTGGCTTGTGCAGCAAATGCTGCAAACTAAGTTGATTAGATGTCCAAATAGAAATTTTTCAGATTTATTTTCAATGAAGAATACCAGACATTTTCAAAGTTATTTGCTTCCATAATAATGAAACATACTCCCTCTGAATGGTTTTTATGTCAAATACTTTTTCTTGAACCTATGTATCCTATGTATCTTGAGTTTCAACGCGAAAACGCAAGTAACAATGTCAGGGCGATCAGTGGGTTTTTCATGTGGGAGTAAAGCAATAGCTATTTCAGGTCATTGTGGGTTATAAAACTCAGGTTTACTATGCTTTCGAACAATAGACATAGCATTTTGGTATAGCTGCTGCATATAGAGCTTGAAATGTAGAGGGTAAAACCATTTTATCTTGCTAAGAGATCTTGCTGAAATGATCGAGAGACTACAAAATTTTCTAGGCCTCTTATTCTATCAGTAAGTAATACCGTCTTTCCATAGAAACTGTAATTTTTGCGCTCTCTCGAGCCAATACCGAAGAGAATGACGCATATAAGTATCTACACCACATCGCCATTAAGTATATGAAAAAGACCCAACCCCACTTGAATAATAACTATACAAATATTTCATTTTTAATAACAATATTATTATCTTACTTAAGTTTTGTAGTTTTATATATATATATATAATAACCGCCACTCAGTAAATTATAGAAATGAATATCTAATTTAAAATATTCTCTATATCTCTTACATAACCCCAAAATGTTTCACTTTCATATCATCACTATAGCATTAACATGTATAATTAATGAAAAATAGTCACATCATGGCATTAACTATAATGAAATTTCATTTCTAATGGTAATCATGTCATAAAACCACTTCAAGTTTTGTAGATTTCAATATCCAATACACAGCTGTACTCAGAACATTACACACCGCAGAATCAGACCTGTAAATTACTTACTTACTGGCTTTTAAGGAACCCGGAGGTTCATTGCCGCCCTCACATAAACCCGCCATTGGTCCCTATCCCGAGCAAGATTAATCCAGTCCCTACCATATCCCACCTCCCTCAAATCCATTTTAATATTATCTTCCCATCTACGTCTCGGCCTTCCCAAAGGTCTTTTCCCCTCTGACCTCCCAACTAACATTCTATATGCATTTCTGGATTCGCCCATACGTGCTACATGTCCTGCCCATCTCAAACGTCTGGATTTAATGTTCCTAATTATGTCAGGTGAAGGATACAATGCGTGCAGCTCTGCGTTGTGTAACTTTCTCCATTCTCCTGTAACTTCATCCCTCTTAGCCCCAAATATTTTCCTAAGAACCTTATTCTCAAAAACCCTCAATCTCTGTTCCTCTCTCAAAGTGAGAGTCCAAGTTTCACAGCCATACAGAACAACCGATAATATAACTGTTTTATAAATTCTAACTTTCAGATTTTCTGACAGCAGACTAGATGACAAAAGCTTCTAATTCTTGAAGTTTTTAATAACCAATTGAATTTGAACTCTAAATATGTCAGCAATCCTGCAGGTCATGACCTTCATGTAATAGCTATTGTTTATTGAAGTGTGTGTTTTGTTTTATTCTGAAATCACGGCTGTGCTGAAACGCAATTAGTTCTCAAAACTGAAAAAAGATGGATTTTGTAAAATAGGAAAATATTGTAGGAAAATTGATATTTCACTGAAAACTACTATTTTTCTGAAAAACTTTGGGGTCCAAGCTTCAAAATGAGGGGTCATTCATTAAAATCCGTTCAGCCGTTTTCCCGTAATTTCCATTACCAGTTCAAATTATATATATATAGATATTTTAATTACAGGAGGCTTGTACGCTATTTCTTATTGAACATGTTTGCTGGGTGATACTGGGTGTCCTGTATCCTGAGTTGGACATGGCGAACACTTGTTCGTTCTAATTACGAACACGTGGATATGGATATGAGGGGACCTCACACTCAGCAACATTATCGGTTATTAATCTAAATAACACGTCTGTGGTATGAATCATGTAAAGAGAGATAAAACAAATGCAGCCTTGAGCCACAGCCACCTGCAGCTGGTCTGAGCCACCAGACATGAATCACAGAATTAGATTACGCTCAATTACCGTCTGGACACAGACACAAGTGTCCAGTGGAGCTGTTATTGGCACAGACACAAGTGTAAACAAACTTCGCCCTGACCCTGATTTCCTGCTATCAATGATCACCTGTTGTCATAGTTACAAAATAAACATTCGCCCTCAATAAAACATCCTCCTTTGTTTAGAAGTCTATAGAAAACACAAACAAAAAAAAAAAACAAATGAAATCTTGGTATGTTATTTAGCCTGTCGTTATGCTCATTATAAACAGAGGATAGTGTGACTGCAAAATAATGACAGGAGATATGAGGAATTTCCTATAATTCCGTGTAATGTCTGTATAGAAACCAAGGTAATGGATTAAGGTACAGGGACATCATTTTATTTTTACTAACATTTTTAATATTAACCTGGCTATACCTTTAGAGAACCGGAAACACCATTCGCTACCCCCTTCCACAACTGGAGTTCGATGATACTGGCGTAAAACACAAATCATTTTACTAGGTACAGGGACGAAGAAAAGTAGTTCATCCATTTACGTAAACTAGGAAATATCGCGATTTTGAGTTCGATTATTTTCATTAGGTTTTTGTTTAATCAAAATGCAGTACTGTATTAAGAATAAGTGTTTTTACTCACGAACTGAGTTATCTATGCGAACGTATTCATTATGCAGTGTATATTATACTGTCTACAGCACATTAGTGTACAATATAGAGAATGAAGTTAAAATGAAAAACAATCATAATATGGATATTTAAACATATTTTTGAAAATGGTGGCCGTTCATTTCGATACAGGCTTCAGTTCTTTTGTGCATATTATTACACTATAGACTATTGCATCTAATTCCAATTGCCAGTTTCGTCCTTCGTACTAGTAACTCATGTTGAAATAATTCTGTACGTACTCTATAAAGGAGTACCTTACGTACTGTAAATTCAATCTTCACTTCTGCCCGACCCGCACAGATAAAATTACTCAGACATGCTATCTACTGTACGTCCAAGTGGTTATGCCGCAGGATTGTAGAAAGGAGGGAAATCACGTGACAGTTAATTACTTAACGAGGCCCTTTTAGTTAAGTTAGGGCCTATTTTAAACAGTTGTATAATATTACGTAAGCGTCCAATTCCTAACAGAAATTAATGTTTTCAGAAAAGAGCTAAGACCGCCCAGCTTTTACAGAGGGTGTGCGAAAACAGGTGGGGGAAATCGGGATGCGACGTAGGCAAACGGACAGTACCTGTGCGAAAATATGATTCAATATTGAAAGCTCTTTCGTCACTGGAAAACGCGAATATATTTCTGGAACGTACTATACTCACTAACTCAGGGCTGTTTACTATACGCGGCCTTGATTCTGTCTGGAGAACTTCATTAGTAGAAGGGGTGGGAATGAACTACATTAAAAAACTCAGGTACAATAAAAATTGATGTAAAAATAAAATGATGTCCCTGTATATATACACCCACAAAACGCAAAAAATTATAAAAAATTAGAATTTTCAAAATATAACTATATTAATAGAGAATTTTCTCCTCTTTAATTTGATGTAAGGATTTTCGATTTATGCCTTATGGTTTTTCAGATAAGTCCCATTTTCCAAAATGCTGCGTCATCAGCCACGGTCACTTACTTTTGGAGTGCATTACTTTTGGAGTGATCTTCGTAGCAGTCAATCCCCTCGTCCAGCATTGCTTGTAAAATAAACTTCTTTCTAGTCCCGAAATAGATGCATAGATATCTGGGAATGAACATTAGATTGAAGAAACGTTTTACATATTGAAGTAATTTATAATCTTTTACTGTTAGTCATAAAACTGTAAATTTGTGTGTCAATGTTGTTGTACGTCAATTTAATAAGAGTCCAAAAGTAGAAATTACAATTCTGAGGAGGATGGGCATAAACCCTGGGACAAACACCATCGCAGGATTTGTTGCATCAATGGAAATAGGGACAAAAATGCCAAAAAAAAAATTCAGCACCTGAAGTTAAAACAAGGCGGAGGCATTTGAGAGGCAGAAAGAAGCTGAAACTGGACCGACATGAAGCTGCTTAAGGGGTGACATATGATGATGGAGTCTTCTAGGCTCTGAAAGTTTGTGGCTCATTTCCTGTAAATAGTAATTTTAGAATATTTAATTCTTTCAAACATGATATCTCAGCAAAATATGGTGATACCAAGAAGATATTGGTGTCATTTTGAAGCTTGAAATGTCCCCCAGTGCCTGACAATGAGTAAAATAACATTCGTATAATTAATAATTATCTATGGATTTTTACATGATTTATGCAACATAAAATATTATTGTAAGTTACATATATGGTAATATTTAATTAATGTAAATAAAAATAAAAAAGCTCTATGTCAGACACTAAAGAATAGTTTTAGCTATAAAATAGTGAAAAAACTGTGGCTTTATCTTAAAAACTGCATGAGCTATCATGTTTCAAGTTGCATGTCAAAATTATAAACAAAATAATTTTTATAAACAATTTAGACATAATTTCAAGGGATCTGTTCACTTCATTCTCTTTCTGGTACCATTCTCAATTGTATAAACATTTTACAGAGCAACATTATACAAAGCAAAATTTTTTGTATGTAAAGATGTACATAGGGGAGAGTCGGGTAGTATCGGACATTGGGTAGTATCGGACAGTGCGTTTCTTTCATCTACCACCCTATGGTAGTACCTGAATGACATGGTTACGTTTCTCTATGCGACATCACAGAACGTAACCATGTCAATCAGGTACTATCATCGTGTGGTAGATGAAAGAAACTCACTGTCCGATATTACCCGATGTCCGATACTACACGACTCTCCCCTATACCTTAATATTTTTTACGATAGTGCGTAAAGTTGCGTTTTACCCACTTATCATTGTGTAAAGTGAACCTTTTAAAACACTAGCGCGTAAAAAAGTAAGTAATCACTTTACGCACTGATATTCATTTTACAAAGGAGCATCTTCTGAGGACCTCCGGAGATAGAACTAAGGAAGAGACTAGTAGAGTGCTTTGTGTGGAGTGTAGCATTGTATGGGCCAAAACATGGATATTACGATGAAGTGAAGAGAAGGGACTAGAAAGCTTTGAAATGTGGTTATGGAGAAGGATGGAGCTTGTGAAATGGACAGACAGAATAAGAAACGAAGCTGTGTTGGAAAGTGTGGGTGAAGAAAGAATGAAAAGAAATTGGCTGGGTCACTGGTTGAGAAGAAACTGCCTTCTCAAGGATGCACGGGAAGGAATGGTGAACGGGAAAAGAGTTCGGGACAGAAGAAGATATCAGATGATAGACAACATTAAGATATACAAATGGATCATGTGAAAAGACAAAGAGGAAGGCAGAAAATAGGAAAGACTGGAGAATGCTGGGTTTGCAATGAAAGACCTGCCCTTGAGCAGAACACCATGAACGAATGAATTCATTCATTATATACACTACAAAAGAGAAATATCCATGGTAAAAATTCATTCAGTAAGAAATTAATGTATTACCTCGATCTTTACCTCTGATTGAGATTCTGGCTGATATGTACATTTATTATCAGGCAGTACATATCAGTTGACAATATATGTCAGAGGAAGAACAATTGTTTATATACATCTGAAGTTCGATTAGTGTAATATGAATACATCGACGATGTGTGCAATGTAGAGGGAAATGAACTGACCACCCTACCCCAATATCTCCTGGCCTAGTTGTCTCATAAGTGGTGTCGTGTTGGTATCATTTGTGAGGTTCAGACCTGTCTGCGGACAGGTGACTAAATAAACAAAACAACAAAACCTCGATCTTTCATGACGTAAAATATTACACGTAACACAAAATAAGTATCTAACAAATTTAACATTCATATCTACATTTTAGCCCTTATTATTCTGAAGTTACAAGATGTAGAATTCAACTGTTCCTAACCGCTTTGTTGAATATGTGGCCTGTTTAGGTGGCCGTGAAATCGTTATCATGAATAAAACAGGCTGTCATTCCATGGCTACTTAATTCTTAATGGATTTGAGTTTAGATGGCCATGACATCGTGATCTTATAACCTCTGCAATTGAAATATTTATTTAATGTAAATTTGTCCTATGGGTAGTTGATACACATTCGTAAAGTTATCTTTTAAGAACTCATATCACAAATAACTGTCGTTTTATAAATCGAATTATCATTTTTTCTGAATAAAATTTGGTTAGAAGACCCTACTCGATTTTTTGTTGTGTTATGTATGTTTGTGTAAGTTTGTGTGTGTGTGTGTGTTTTTTTTTACATAAGAGTTTGTTTAGAAGGCACTTGACAGAGAAACTTTATCGCTGGTGATATATTCTAACTCTCAACAACCTTGAATACACGTTTTCAATAAATCACCTCTGTAGACGCTTTCTTTAGTACAGTAAAGACAATACGACTAAAAAACATCTATAAAAGGCAAAATTAAATGTTTAACTGAAAATTCTATTTACAGAGAAAAACTACAGATGCCGTAACCTTGATTGATTTGTCTCGTTTTCTCGTCATGGCAGAAGTTAAAATGAAAAATGAATTTTCAGAAAAATTGGATGTTCCTATCCTAAAATATTCTGGGGCAGAAAATGCGCTGTAAAGACAGTAAAAGTTTATTAAAACATGTCCCAGAGCTTTTGGCACAGAAAATTGTTATAATTGAAGCTCCACCATGCTATGAGCGAAAGTAAGTTGTTACAGAAGTGAAAAATAGATGGCGTAAGCTTCAATTCAAACTGTTGCTGAGAACAGGTATTTCGTCTTTACAAAATATACAACCTACTGTAAGTAATGTTGTTCATTTCAGGGGGTTATTCTTTGAGATATTTAAAACAAAAAAGTTTAATACAATTTTGCTCGTTTTTTTTTTTTTTTGCTCTTTTTAGAGATAAAAATTACTTTATATGAAACATCATACAGCGTGTCATGGGAAAGTCTTTCATTTAATTCCCTACACTCTCTGTCAATTTAAGAGAGCAGTGTATTATGATAATTTATAGTTGAAAGACTCTTAGTTTTTTTCTTTAAATGTGCAGACATATGATCGGAATAAATGCAACATTGTAAAATTATTTTGCTCAACGTAAAGTTATATTTATACCGATCAAATTTCTGCACGGTCAAAGAATAAAACTATTTTTTTTTCAATTATTTATTATTATTATTATTATTATTATTATTATTATTATTATTATTATTATTATTATTATTATTATTATTATTATTATTGACTGGACATATTGGGAATTAAATCAATGACTTCCCCAAAACATGCTATGAAATATTTAATATAAAACAGATTTATCTCGAAAAGGAAGCAAAAGCGTGCAAAATTGTAGGAAATGTTTTTGTTTTAAATATCTCGAAGAATAACACCCTGAAATTAATTACTTTACTTATGGTTCACTTTGTATATGAGATATGAATATCTAATTGTACATTTTGTTGCATCGTTCTATATTTCAATTCGTGATCAATCCGTGATTTTTGCACTGACATTTTTTTTTGGGGGATAAATTATCCTTGTTAGCAAATGCATGCATGTTGTAACCTCGGGATATCAACAGAATTGCTACATTTTCTTCAGAGAATGGCACTGAATTAACTTCTACTTTATACATCATCATCATCATCATCATCATCATCATCATCATCATCATCAACAAAGTCACGGTAAGACCCCCATGACTCGTTTCTTCGACCATCGCAGTCTTGACTTTGGTTCCAAATGGCTTGAGTTTAGTATTATTTTTGTAACACGGTCTTCGATCTCCTTTGCCCCCAATAAAGACCCGCTGTTAAAAAAGATATAAAGAGTGAATGCAGTCTAACCATTCCGTAAGGTGTGACAAAGTGGAAACTTTCGCATTCACCTAGGTCAGAACTGAATTGGGTTTAGATAAATCAGACCTATCCCGTTACTATAAAAATCTCCAAAACCAGAGCGGGATTTCCTGGTTACGAACTCAGTAAGTAAATCTTGACATTGTATCAGACAAACACAAGATAAACCAAACCAAGAGAGGAAGATGGATCTTGGCTTCCTTCCCTGGGAATGCCAGCCTTTATCGAAAGTAAAACTGATCTAATTATCTTGCCTCTTGAGAAGTGGGATTATTTGCCTTAGAGGAAATGTCCTCTGCTCAGACATGCCAGAAAATGGCTTAACTGTAAATGTAAATATTGATGTTTGTACACAAAATCAAAGAAAAGGCAAATAATGTCACAAGTGTAGAAACCCAGGCGCATGGTTGACGATTTTCCTTGAAACCCTTGAAGCGATAAGTGTGTGTGTGTGTGCTTCTTAAGGTTGGTTTGTGAGTTTATCTTTGAACTTCGAGCCTATACTGAAATTCGGAGAACCGTTACTGTCCACCGTCTTGACGTTGTTGTGTTAAGTGACTTTCAAGAGCTATACAAACCCAAATATAGCATTCCTAGGAGATAGGACTGCTGCATCTGTTGCTACAGTGCTAGTGCGTTGGCCTTCCGTCCAGGTGGACCGGGTTCGATCCCCGGTCAGGTCGTAATGAAATTTGTGGTGTACAAAGCAGACGCTGTAGAGGGTTTTTCTTGCGGTACTCCCATTTCCTCTATCATCCCACTCTTCACCTTCCCCTCTCATTTCATCTATCATCTGCAGTAGTAGGATGCTGATATAGGAAGGGCTTGGGGCTTCGGGCCCTGGAGCTTATTTGTATCAGGGGATGAGGCAGGATGGCCCACCTGTCAGCGTCGGATTCACCAATGCTATTCAAGTCACCTGTCGGACTTCAACAATCATCAAATGTTAAGGGCGTACAATGGGCCAATGTGTGCCTCAGTGTACAGACCAGAGTGCTGCATTGGAGTTAAATCGCTCGCTTGAACTCGGTCGAATGTCGCACGCTCGAGTGAGATAAGATAGGTCGTGGTACGCTCGTAATAAATAGAAGCACAGTACAAGGTCATCTCACCGACATGTCTTATCTTGTATGGAAGGCGATAGATACGATACACTTAAGTTTTGCTCACACGGTAAAAATAAGGCTTTATTTTCTGCGTTTATGACAAACGTTTAGTGGAACAGTCAATGGAACGTACCAAAACAGGAACATGAAGTTATAAATAAAATAGTATGAAAAACTTCGATATACAGTTATTATTGCTAATTAATAATTATTCAATATTTGATTTACCACATATATAATATGATAGGTCCATACATAATGTTCCGCATATATACTGCGACAATGTAGAAACGTTTTACAAAATATTATTGATATAGCAGTAGATTAATAACAATATTAGTACAGAGATAACGTCACAGAAAATATAATAAAACGAATAATCAAGCTGCTCAACTGTTACAGACGCAAAGATTGATTCACTAATTATTAGAGATTATTATTATTATTATTATTATTATTATTATTATTACTAGAAAACTTGATACATTTCTTGCATTATCATGATTGTGTTCTCCGTTTATAATAATTACATTTACATCCAATAACATCTATCAGATGTGGCAAAAACAAAATCGCTCCTGTGTGTGTGGGGGGGGGAAATTACCTACAACATTTATATTACATTTTAAAGCAAGTTTTGTAGTTGTACTATGGAGAGGTTAGTTAAACACTGCAAAGTTTTGAAATGATAAACATCTATGATGTTACTACACAGTTCATCATTGTAACAAGGACGAATGTCTAACGCTCGGCTTATACCGTTCGAGGATTTATCGCTCGTGACAATTTTACCCATCATGCATGTGCGCTACCTATCGGATTATGCTATGAACTACTTGGCGCTCGAGCGAAAACGAACGATGCAGACCTCTGGTACGGACCGTCCCGAGTACAGCACACGTAAAAGTCAAGCCAAGCCAAGCCAAGCCAGTCAAACGCCAGTTAAACGCGAGTATGCGTAGAATTTGTGCTTTAAATATTAGGTTTTTAGGCCGAAAAGAACTTAGTCCATACTTGCTGCACTTTTTTTTTCCGAAAGAAGAATGTGATTATTTCTCTTGAAGAGAACATTCTCTACAGTCTCTTTGTGAACAGTATTTGTTTTACATTTAATTTGTACCCTTATTAAATCTGCAAAATAGTTTGGAACACAAAAGATACAAGTGCAGCATTTTATTACGAGTATAAAATGGTTATTTTTAATAGGTAAGCCTCCCTAATTTCGCCATCTTAAGCAAATTTATTTTTAAATTGATGTTGTTGTTTAGTCAACTGTCCGAAGACAGGTCTCAACCTCACAAGTGATACCAACAAGGCACCACTTACGAGGCAACTAGGCCAAGAGATAATGGGGTAGGGTGGCCAGTTCCTTTCCCTCTCCATTGCATACATCGCTGAAGTCATATTTCGAAAATATATTTAAAAAAAAATTGGGTTGCAATATTGATACTAAAGAGAATCGCAAATAACATTTTTGTAAAGAATAAGGTAGTCTAATCCTTGTACAAAAACAAGAGACATGGGGATGCAAATGGCGAAGTTAGTACGCATTATTCCCTAAGTTCGCCACTTGTATAACTGTTGTAAATTCAGATAATATTTTAATATCATCAGAGTACAGATGTAATATATTTTAATACAGACAAAATGGTCATGGTAGGAATTAAACAAAGCTTTATGATTCATAAATTATAATAGGATTAATAATTTTAGTATTCATTTACCTATAAAATATCTAAAATATCACTCATTTAAATACTAAAGTTAAAATGTAATCACTTATTTAAACTGTCAACTGTTTGAAACGATATCATAGAAGCAGCAACGAATGATCCTAAGTTGGCCATGGAAGAAGCTACAGTGACGAACTTAAGAACAGTTCCAATATTTAATAATAATGTCATAAAGTAAGATATCACTACAGTAAAAGTAATTATAAAAATACAGCGCGAAAGTACAGAAAATAAGCTTTAAAATTATATATTACACTCTGTAAATGCATTACTTATTCCTTTGGATGAAACGGATACTTATGGAGGAAATCTTATATCGGCAACTACAGTTAACACAATATGGCGGCTACCTCATAGCAAGAGATACTGGTAATGCATCTTGCGTATTTAACGAAGTTCTAACGCATCATGCATCAAGGTACTGCTGCAAATTTTTGGCCAAATATCCTATCTTAACGAAAATGACGAGTGGCGAACTTTGGAGACCTGGCGAATTTAGAGATACTTACCTTATTTTAAAGTTTAAAATTTCTTCAAAATCTGCAGTGAAGTACTTTATATGATTATAAATATGAGGTTAACTGCAAATACTTTAATTGTTATAGTTTATTTGTCAGACGTCAAAATCTTTATTATTTAGTTGTTTGTAAAGTCATTAAGAGTGATATTGATTGTGAATCCTTCATAAGCAATGCCAGTCTTCGTATTCCTGCTAAGGGTTTAAGATTTCATAACATTTTTTACAATAGATAAAATGTGATAATTTGCATGCATTGAACTTGGATCCATTTAATGTGTAGCATATAGTTTTGGAGTTTTATGTCAGTTATTAATTTATGTCTTTTGTTTAGATATGTATTATAATATTATTCTCGTTTTCTTTTATATCATTAATTGTATTATATTCATTTATATGATTCCATCCTTTCATTTTCAATTACAATTGTTTTTAATTGTCATTATTTTAATAATTATTCGTATGTACTTTTATTGTAATTTCTATCATTATTAATGTTCTTCTTATGAAATTGTCATGTGCCGTACTGTTATTGACCCCTGGCTATTGTACAGCACATTAAATATTAGTAACACCGGGAATTCAACTTAGAAACACGTATTGCTTTTATTGATTTGGAAAAAGCATTTGATAGGCTGAACAGAAATAAATTATTAAATGTATTAGCCACAGACCATGTTCCACAACACCTTATAGCAAACATATATAATATCTATAAAACAAATCTAATTGCAGTAAGATGTGACAATAAATTATCGCATTGGACAGAAATTCATACAGGAGTAAGACAAGGCTGCGGCCTTTCACCGTTGCTATTTATTGTATATATGAATCAAATAATTAGAGAATGGAAACAATTGCCTCATGGATATATACAACTCAATAGACATTTACAACTAGATGCATTACTTTTTGCAGACGATTTAGCTCTGGTGGCATCCTCAGAAGATGAATTACAACGTTCAACTTTTAATTTTAACAAAATTGGAATTAAATATGATATGAAAATCAATAAAGAAAAAAACTAAAATTATGGCCTTCTGCGGAAAATACCCTGTGCCTAGCAAAATATCTTTAGATTCAAAAATATTAGAAAGAGTCAATTATTTTACATATCTCGGATACACATTATCTTTTTTCGATGAAGTAGACATTTCACAGAAAATTTCTAAATACACCAAAACAGTGGGAATAATTAACAACATTATGAAACCTTCCCTAGTACAAAGGCATACTAGAATTCGCCTATACAAGACCTTGGCGAGACCTGTACTTTGTTACGGCAGTGAGGCATGGACATTGAGGAAGAAAGACGAAAGCAGAATAACGGCTAATGAAATGAAATTTATGAGATATACAGCGGGGTATGCGAAATGGAATCACAAACGCAATGAAGATGTAATGGAAGAATTACAACTATAACCTGTAATTAATCACGTAAAACATTATCAGAACAACTGGATAAATCATCTGCAACGCATGCATAGAGATAGAATCCCAAAAGCCATGCTCCACTATCGTCCAAACGGGAAGAGATCTCTCGGTCGTCCAAAGAAGCGCTGGATTAAAAATTCAACTGTGAGATCGTAACAGGCCATTTGGCCTAATACTTGAAGGGAAGAAGGAGAAGAAATAAATAAAATAAATAAACTGCTGCTGCTGCTACTACTAGATACACGAAATAAACAAGCTGAAAATGAAAAAAAGTTAAGAGAGACTTTAATAAAATTAAACAAACTACAGAATGAGATGTAAAATTATTACAGAAATACAAGCAGGAAATTATCAATGAAAATAGAGGAACAATTTTTCCCTCGAAATTATGTAAGTCAGTTTCACAGGGAGCTACACCTGAAAGCGAGATTTGTATAATACACGTCACTGTTCGTTAACAAATTTAATTCACACAGGAAGTGTGCACTCAATGCTGGGTCTCTGACGTCTTGTCAACCCACTTGAGGTATGGGGATATCAAGGGAATAATTGAGCCTGGATCTCGTAGTATAGTGTTGGCGCGCTCAGGCAAAGGTCACGGGTTCGATGCCCAGCCCCGAAACAATTATTCCCTTGAAATTATTCATGTCAAACTTGTGTATTTCAGTTTATATACGAGTCGAAAAAGAAACTAAGGGTTTCCGTTATATTGAATGATACACTGCTGTTTTTAAAGGGATTTTAGGCTAGTATACAAGAGGACTACAGTTTTCATTAAAGTTACAGCGGACTTCGCTCTAAAGGTTCCTGGTCGTGTATCTCTTGAGCTAAAAGCTATCTACTTATTTGCACAATGTATCTGTATTTACATTAGATATATCTCTACGCAATTAGTGCAAATTAAGTTTCACATCAACCATTTTCGTGAGCATGTGAACATTTTCCGGCAAAGCTGTGTTTTCCAATTCTTTGATGCTGTTCACCCAGGAAAATCTTTCACACGATTCTATGTCGATTATGGTAGGCTATATACAGTTTAGGCTGGTTCACAATAAACCGGAAACGAGAATCGGAACGGAAACGAAAACGGTAAAATTGTTAAAATGTGTACATTTAAATGTGAGCATTCACAATTAACGAAAAGCTTGCCGGAGCCCGGGATCAGGAACGGAGAGTTGGCCAAGTTTCAACTTTGCCGTTCACGTTTCCGATCACAGCCCACTAGATTCATTCTATTGCCATCTGAAAGTTATTTTGTCGTCGTATATTTTGTAGCAAGAAGACCGTGACATAACCTATGCATTATTTTGTTCTGTGCTGTGCATCATGGAGCATGATGATATTATAATATTGAGTGTTGAGGAAAATCCTCACGTTTACGATAAGCAGCGCCTCGTATAAAGATGAGAAAATGAAGGAGAATACGTGGCTTTCAATAGCTGCATCTTTGAACACCGATCGTAAGTGAATCATATTTTATTATTGTATTGGTTGTATTACACACTACATACTCATGCTTCAATTCAATAACTACTGTTGTGTTCATTTTTGTTCTATTACAAATGTTTCTTCTCTAATTATTTTACGTTATGGTAGACTTAAAATAGGTTGTGATAATAAAGATGCATGGGCATATTTCCGTTGAAATTTTGAAGTTGGTTAACCTGTGTTTATGTTGGCTGCCTTGTACTCATGAGAGAACGCCATTGATCAATTATACACAAATAACATCAGAATGCGTGATATCGACTTTACATATCGTTATTGACATGCATATCGATATGCATAGTCGTCTACGTTCTCGGTTTATTGTGAACCAAAAATTTTCATATTCACGTTCTCTACTTCTCGTTTTCACTCTGGTTCTCGTTCCCGGTTTATTGTGAACCAGCCTTTATTTGCAGTTCATCTAATAATTGTCATATGATTCTTTTTTATGTTCCTCTAGAAAAGGTGTTCCTTGCACGTACCAATCGATTTCTAGCAATTCGTATCTGATATGCTCCCTTTAAATTTCCAAAGCATTAATAATAATAATAATACTAATAATAATAATAATAATAATAATAATAATAATAATAATAATAATAATATCATCACCATTTCATCCAAATCAAAGGGATTATTCTTTGGATGAACGTAGAGAGGAGTTTGCACTTAAGGTTCTTGGTTTTATATTTGTTGAGCTAAAAGCTATCTACCTATTTACACAACATATTGACGTATTTACAACCAATTCTACCTAATTAGACAAATTGAAATGTACACTATTCACTTCGGAGTAAATTCCTTACCTAAGCAGTTCCCAGTACGACTGCATTTTGCAATTCTATGTGGTTCTTAGGAGAGAAACGGAGCTTAAAGATATTCGAGAATAAGTTGCTTAGGAAAATATTTGGGGTTAGTTGGGGATGAAGTTACAGGAGAATGGAGAAAGTTACACAACGCAGAACTGGACGCATTTTATTCTTCACCTGACATAATCAGGGACATTAACTCCGGATGTTTGAGATGGGCAGGGCATGTAGCACGTATGGGCGAATCCAGAAATGCATATAGAGTGTTAGTTGGGAGGCCGGAGGGAAAAAGATCTTTGGAGAGCCTGAGACGTAGATGGGAGGATAATATTAAAATGGTTTTGAGGGAGATGGGACTGGATTAATGTTGCTCAGGATAGGGACCGATGGCGGGCTTATGTGAGGGCGACAATGAACGTCCGTGTTCCTTAGAAGCCATAAGTGTGTATGAGAGGCATGTAAAAACCCTGCAGTCGCGCACATTGTGCACTGGTCTCTGTGCAACGTGCAGTTCCTATTCCCCTACCTGGAGGGAGCGAATCGGCTTGGAGAGGAACGCGACGGGGCTGCACAGTACCTATAGTAGCAGATCAGCTTTTGTTTCAGTAACACAGATCAGTACGGGTGCTCATTGAGCTGTGATTGTGAATGCGTTATGAAAAATAAAGTGAGGAGTCCACAGATATAACGAAGAAGAGAAATCACGAATCATATAACGTAACTGTTATGATGTTTTCCTTAGCCAATAGTAATTATTTTAAAATGAAAGGCTTTCATCATATCATGTGGACCTAATAGTGATATGAGAATTTAAATCATATTAGTAAAGTTCTCAAAATATGATATTCGCCTGCCCTTATTTCTTAATTAGTACTCTCACGGCAAGACAAACATGAAAATGATGTTGTTTTGGAGTCTGTACTAACACAGCCATCAATGGTTAGACGACTTACAACTTTTATTTGATAAGCTGATAAGTGATGAGAATATAGTGAGGAATACATGTGAGGCTCATGGGGTTGTAAGGGAAGGAAGAAGGCAACTATTTGTAAGGCGGAAAAATGTTCTGGAAAAATAATACATAATGGCGAATTTTCCACCTCACGTTACTATATTATCTTAATACACTTACTTACTTACAAATGGCTTTTAAGGAACCCGAAGGTTCATTGCCGCCCTCACATAAGCCCGCCAGCGGTCCCTATCCTGTGCAAGATTAATCCAGTCTCTATCATCATATCCCACCTCCCTTAAATCCATTTTAATATTATCCTCCCATCTACGTCTCGGCCTCCCTAAAGGTCTTTTTCCCTCCGGTCTCCCAACTAACACTCTATATGCATTTCTGGATTCGCCCATACGTGCTACATGCCCTGCCCATCTCAAACGTCTGGATTTTAAGTTCCTAATTATGTCAGGTGAAGAATACAATGCGTGCAGTTCTATGTTGTGCAACTTTCTCCATTCTCCTGTAACTTCATCCCGCTTAACCCCAAAAATTTTCCTAAGCACCCTATTCTCAAACACCCTGAACCTATGTTCCTCTCTCAGAGTGAGAGTCCAACTTTCACAACCATACAGAAGAACCGGTAATATAACTGTTTTATAAATTCTAACTTTCAGATTTTTGGACAGCAGACTGGTTGATAAGAGCTTCTCAACCGAATAATATCACGCATTTCCCATATTTATTCTGCGTTTAATTTCCTCCCGAGTATCATTTATATTTGTTACTGTTGCTCCAAGATATTTGCATTTTTCCACCTCTTCGAAGGATAAGTCTCCAATTTTTATATTTCCATTTCGTACAATATTCTGGTCACGAGACATAATCATATACTTTGTCTTTTCGGGATTTACTTCCAAACCGATCGCTCTACTTGCTTCAAGTAGAATTTCCGTGTTTTCCCTAATCGTTTGTGTATTTTCTCCTAACATATTCACGTCATCCGCATAGACAAGAAGCTGATGTAACCCGTTCAATTCCAAACCCTGCCTGTTATCTTGAACTTTCCTAATGGCATATTCTAGCGCGAAGTTAAAAAGTAAAGGTGATAGTGCATCTCCCTGCATGTTACGAAACCCCAAAACCCCAAAATAAGACACTTACGTTAATAAATCTTTAAACCTGACATAAAGAAAATGTCCTCGCTTCACAGCTTGTGAAGTACTCTTTTAACTCAATTCAGTAACGCTCTTAACTTGCTAATACTTACTCTCAACGTTTTCCAAATAAACTATATATAAAATTAAATTCAAGCTTAATTTATCCAATTTATTAATAATAATGTGAATTTATATTAATATACAGCAAGGAAATGATTCCAGTGTAAAAGCCTCACAATGTCTTATTGCATGTAACTGGGAGTAAAATATTTTCTTTAACATTTGTGCACCAGTGGTCCCAATAATGCTTGAGGAACAATGAAAGAGTATTACTTTGAAATAATCAGTACCTACTACGTAAAATGAAATATTGTGTTCGTTTTTTGTTGTTTCGAAATTACTGCAATATTTATATTTTCTTCAAATACTGTATACAAATCATGTAAATAAATGATTCTTTACAAACGACTGCATTGTGAATTGTAACTGAGTAAGTGTATTGTTTCTTGTGTTACAATTATTGTCAAATATAGACATTGACAATAATTGCGTTTTTTCCTTCTGCTAAGTATGTCTATAATGTCCAAATGTCAATTTAATTGAACACTAGAAGCGCAGAATAGATTCTTGAACATCCCTCCTGCTAAGAACTGGTAAGAGCAACACGTGAATGACGCAATCTGCACAGACCGGCATTCCGCGCACATACACTGCACTTTCAGTGTCTGATTTTTGTCATGCCTGGCGTATGAGAAATATTCTCTATGTTGCATAGTTTTTACTACGATAGAGCGTGAATTACGAGTATTTAAAATATAATTTTTTAGATAGAGCGGTAGAAAGAAATTCAATGAGTGAAGGAGAGGTGCAGAGGGAGAAAAGATGGTTGTGAGCGTCGAGATTAAGAAACCGTATGTATGTATGCATGTATGCATATTGAATAAGCTGAGGAGAATGGGTGACTGCAGTAATTTCTAGACTTACGGAGGGAAAGAGCATTAACTAGCGTGTGGCGACAGCTGCGCTGGTCGTTCCGGGTCATTGCGAGATCCCAATCAGCAGTTCTCCTGCCTATTAAGGTTGAGCTTGTACATCCCTGGCATGAGTAATGTTGCTAAAAAGCTCCGTGGTGCCCGTCTGCGATTATTTTCCGCGGATATGAGGCACAACTCGGTGGAGACTGGATTCTTTGTCACACTGTTGTTCTATTCTGGGAAGTACTAATGGTCTGGAGTCGGGTTTCGATGGAGAGGAAGGCAGATGACATTATTTTAACTGGAGTATAAAAAAAGAACAATGTGTGTAACAAATGTGTTAAGAGCGAGCTTGGCGCCATGGGAAGCGATGTGACAACGTCGTCTGGCTCTCCACTTCTGTCTTGAGCCTCGGTTCCAGGAGGCGGAGTGGGCGTCCCGCTGTAAACTGCTGCTTACTTGCTGCTGATCCTTTTTATTGTGGCACAGTTCTCAGTAAATCTGCTCGTATTTGCTATATGCGGTAATCCAATTATAATTACTACCAGGAAACGCGAGTTCAACTGCCTGGAAGGCGGGCAACAAGCTCAACCCAAAGTCTTATCTTTTATTTACTTCCTTGCTTAACAACAGTCCAAACTTACAAATTGTCAACCAGATAAATTGCGATTTAACGGAGAGAAAAACAATATTTTGACAGTAGCCGTGCCTACTACAGCACTATCATATAGCAAATTAACTTTTTCATTACTAGTATACAAAGTACAAAATAGGAAAGATTAGAGAATGCTGGGTTTGCAGTGAAATACCTGCCCTCGGGCAGAAAACTATGAATGAATGAATTCATTAATTAAAACATAAAGTGATAACAATGGATGATATAACAATGTTTAGTTAGAATGCGTAACAAAAGTTAAGGGGACTGGGTATTCTGAGCATATGGCTGTTGTGTACGAGTGAAGAGATTTTGCTATTAGTCTTCAAGTTTTGAATCTATTAATTTACAATTTTTACAACGTACACATATTATTTGTAGATATATTTTGATTTTTAGATTATCTTTCTATGTCTTTTACTTGATTTTATAAAAAAAATTTAAACCTGAAAAATATGAATTAAATTTAAGTTAAAAACATAGATACTTCAGGAACATTTTTTCCCAGAAAATATTTGCATTACAGGTTCCTAAAAATTCAAGCATATTTCCAGTGCAGTTGACTATATATTCAGCCATTTTAATCACATTATATATATATATATATATATATATATATATATATATATATATATATATATATATTCGTTCAACTAAAAAAAAATATTTTCCATACTGAAAAAAAAATATTTAAAAATTTTCATATTCTTAATACTTTTCTGGCTGTGAAATCCATAAAATTTTGGTAACCATATGAAAGTGGCTATGAATCTTCACTACCATATAAGTTAGGAGTGTACCAAATTTCGGCATGCTATACTCAGTAGTTTTGGAGAAAAATGTTCCTTAATTATCTATGTTTTAAACTTAAATTTAATTAATATTTTTCGGGTTTAAAATTGTTTATAAAATCAAGTATACGTGATAGAAAGATAATCTAAAAATTGAAATATACCTGTAATTATTGTGTGTATACTGTGAAAATTGTAAATTGATAGATTCAAAAGTTGAAGAGTAACAGCAAAATGTCTTCACTTATTTCACTTACACACAACAGTCATATGCTCAGACTACCTAGTTCCCTTAAGGGAATTGCATAAAAATATAATTAAAAAGAATTTCTGATCAAGGACAGGTCTTTCACTGCAAACCCAGCATTCGCCAATGTTTTCTATTTTCCGCCATTCTCTTAGTCTCCGCACACGATCCATATATCTTTAAAAATGAGTATATAAACGATTTCGATCAATTTGCAACTTTCAATGGAATTAAAGCATGATCTACACATAATTCTTTTCCCAACTCCAATCCCTCAAGAAATAGATTTTTGAGATCACAGAGCTCCTCTAGCACCAATCAAAAGATCCACTACTGTGATAGCATGGAAAAATATATACTGTAATAGGATGCGAAACTGCGGTCAGCACCGTCTGGCAGTGGGGGGCTGAAATAAGATGATCAGCGCCCAACGTCGTAGATGGTGAACATTAGAATTACGTGTTGGGTACATTACACCCAGAGTTCTCTATTTATCCGTTCGAGATATTGCTCGAGGACTCGACGAGGAGCCAAGATGGCAGACAGAAACTTGCTAATAAGTGAACATAAAGTGATATCACGTGTGTGTATAAGCAGTGCATGTTAAACAGTGATGTTTATGGACGTTGTAAAAATAGTGTTGTTGAATGTATTGTAAAGTAATAGTAATATAATAAATTGAACTATCTAAGTAGTTCTTGCAGACTTTTCAATTGCGCTGTACAATAAATACCCAAAGAATACAATCCCAATTATCCAACCTTTTGCCTTATTTTCTGTCTCTGTCTGGTTATATTTTAGTTGGGTAGTGTAAAATAGATCGTCTCTTTTATCTTCCTGTTGGCTCCGGTAAGAATTTTCAGTAGTAGCTGCTGTGAGGGATAAAAATGTAAATGTTTTATTTTAAACTAGCCGTACCCGTGCGCTCCGCTGCACCCATTACAATAAATATAAAGTAATTACATAATTAAAATAGGACATTTGATCCAGGGAACATTCGTGTTTGATAGAAGGATAAATCGTTTAATATGTTACTTAATTTAAATTGCATCCAAATAATTAAAATGCGATCATTTTGGTCCAGAGACACTCATTTGGTGCAATGACAATTCCTTTAACATGTTTCTTAATTTTTATTACATGCAACCATAGCTTAATGAAGATTGACATCATTTAGATTTAATGTGTATATTTTATTTTACTTGTTATAGGTTTCCATTGAATTATGGTAATAACTTAATTTTAACCCTTGTTTTCTACGTATTCAGTAAATGGCTTTTGGCCCACTATGGTTCTGAACCCTTCAAATAACTTAAATTATATTATGTAATATTACATTACATATATTATACTATATTATATTATATTATATTATATTATATTATATTATATTATATTATATTATATTATATCAGAAGTTACTGTAATAACATTATAGCATTATGTCCATCTAGAGAAACTACACTTTCCAATGGTGAAATAATAATTAATTATACAAATCGGTTAATTTAGCCTCCGATATTACTTCATACAAACACACAAACATTCTCTGTAGGCTATCTTTCATAGCTTTCGATTACTGCTGTGCAAGGCCCCTTATAGACGAAGTCGTTTGTTTTTTATTTCATTATATGGCCTTAGATGGCAGTTATTTTAATTTTAAAACTCATTTATCTCATTAAATATCAGTTCTATCAAAATTTTTCAAGGAATAAACCTTATCGCAAATTATTTTTAAAGAAACTTTTGTTATGTAACATTTTTCACAAAAATCAATAATAAGCGAGATATTTAGATTTATTTAATTCAGGCCCCCTTATAACCCCCCCTTTTAAATAATGTATTTTGAATGCCATATAGCCTAAATCTAAGTTACAACGAACATAATTTATATTCCAATTTTCATCGAAATCCGTTCATCCATTATCGCGTGAAGAGTTAACAAACATACAGACAGACAGACATACAAACAAAAATTTCAAAAAAGCGATTTTCGGTTTCAGGGTGGTTAATTATATATGTTAGGACCAATTATTTTTGGAAAATCGAAAATTACCAGAACAATTTCGGCTACAGATTTATTATTAGTATAGATTGGGTTAGTTTTGAATATCTATGAGGGTGGGAGGGAATACTTTCTGCACAGTTTAACATTTTCGTCACCAGGTGCGCTGCTAAATGCATGGAGTAATTACTCTTTTCGCTACTTGGTACGCTGCTAGATGTAATAACGCCCCTCCCTCTATCAGGTGGCAGCAAGATCATTTTCTACATCAGCGCCTCTAGTATGTGTTACGGGAAGCTCGGTAAGTTTCGCATCCTATTATATATTCATCCATGGTGATAGTTTGAAAAAAGATCTTGAAAATTCCTTTTTGTACCTCAAGCAACTCCATAAATCCGGAGAAGAAATTAAGATGAAGGAATTTCGGATATGCAAGAGAAATTACAGTGAAAGATGAGAAAAACAGTTTCTTAGACAACTCTGCAACACAGTGGGACACTTCGTATGCGACCAACTGCTGAGCACTGAATATAAAATATTGAAAAACAGAAAATGTGAAGTATTATCGGTATTTACGTAGCACATGGTCGAATAACAGATTTTGCAAGGTCTTTCTTAGTACCGTAGTTGTTATCGCTGAGGAAATGCTCGAGCGAGCTTAGAGGCCTCTGTTCTAGGTACAGCACCGCAATGGAGGCGAACTATACGACGACATAAATCTTGACAGACCGGAGCAAGGCGCTCCAAGGAGAAATTGAGCAGGGAAATTGTAGCTCATGCGTGCCTGTCATACAGCTGCCCATACTCCTGTGCATAACAGTTACTGATAAGTCCGCCATAATTGATTATGCTAGCAATAACTTCCACGAACGGTTCGCTTCGCCTAATTCCCCTCGTTACAATTTAGCATTGTGTATTGTGAAGTACCACGAACTGTTTTGATGTGTGCGAGACCTACTGCATTACCATTGAACTTATATTATTTACTTACTTACTTACTTACTTACTTACTTACTTACTGGCTTTTAAAGAAACCGCGGATTCATTGCCGCCCTCACATAAGCCCGCCATCGGTCCCAGTCCTGAGCAAGATTAATGCAGTCTCTATCATCATATCCCACCTCCATCAAATCCATTTTAATATTATGCTCCCATCTACGTCTCGGCCTCCTCTAAGGTCTTTTTCCCTACCGGCCTCCCAACTAACACTCTATATCAGGCGTCTCAAGGCCAACGCATAAAAGTTGTTACACAGAGCAAATGTAGGTAGCGTATCCAGCTGAAGAGATAAGCGCAATACCCGAAGATAGCCGATCGCTGATTAATGTTACAAGCATGAGTGAGCTAAGTTGTAACTGTCGCGGGAGAAATTCCACAAAGCGGCACTTTTGAGTTGTACTGTCAAAATAGACGGTTGTTTTCGGAAGGAATAAAATTTCTTAAGTCGTTTGCAGTAATAATAATAATAATAATAATAATAATAATAATAATAATAATAATAATAATAATAATAATAACAATAATAATAATTGTATTTTCTAATTATATATTGTAGTAAAAAGAAGACATCTGAAGCATGAAGAACCATATATGTTATGTAATTATTTAAGCACAAAGAACTGGCTACCCTATCCCATTATCTCTTGGCCTAGTTGCCTCATAAGTGGTGCCTTGTTGATATCACATGTGAGGTTCAGACCTGTCTTCGAACAGTTGACTAAAGAACAAAATACTTCATTTCTAGTAAATGGTTTTTGGTATCTCTCTTTTTTTAAGTTCATACTATATTTAATAAAATAAAATTCAATTAAATAATAATAATAAAATTACAATTAAACTTGTTGATTGTTAAGGTACGTATTCTTATGATTTGTCCTCTCAAATTCTTTCCTCAAGTCCTTCAGTACTTCATTATATTCGTTATACTGATCTTGATTCAAATTAGGTAACAATTTTAGATTATAAAGTGGTAACAGTTATCCACTGAAACTTGCAACTCCCACAATTTCGCTTTCCCTATGAAAGCTTTTATTTGTTCATACATTTGCTGTAATAAGGACATTCTTTCCTCGGAGATGGAGACAAAATCGTAGCGGTTACAGATGTCTATTCAAACGTCGCGGTCAATGACGTCATCCGGAGATACACGAACTGCTCCCGCATCTTGCTTCACTCTTACATTGAAAGAGAGAGAGGAGGAAGTGCTCCGAGAAGGCCCTATTGAGACGTCTGCTCTATATGTATTTCTAGATTCGCCCATTCGTGCTACATGCCCTGCCCATCTCAAACGTCTGGATTTAATGTTCCTAATTATGTCAGGTGAAGAATACAATGCATGCGAACTTTTACTATTATTATTATTATTATTATTATTATTATTATTATTATTATTATTATTATTATTATTATTATTAGGGCTCGAATTTCTATAACGTAAAAACTCTGGAAATATGAGTATGCATGCACATATGGCCTAAAACAACAAAATAATACATAAAACTTAGAAATATAACGCAAAACGAATTAAACATTGTTCAAACAATTACTTAAAGTTACCTGAGCGGGAAAACATTACAAGCGACATCCCCCCCCCCATCAACGACAAGCATGCCAAACTCAGTTGAAGGGAAAAGTATGAAGTCCACCTCACTCCAAAACTTTCGGACATGACTGACGTCCATGCATCGCTCTGAATAAAAAACTTGCTTCAGTGGCGGGTAGTACATAAATCCATGTTGTAAAAACATAAATTAGGATAAGATTGCTAAGTCCACACACAAACTATTGAACATTAATCTATTACCAATACCAATAAATATATTGATGCAAATGTACAGGTATATTCTACGATTTCTTTCAGTGGTGCCATCGATTTCCATGAACATGATTAAAAATGTAATAAGTATGTAGGCCTAAGTATGATTTGGGGGGTCTACAGTACAAGGGATATTGAGAAAAATGAGTTTAAAGTTAAGTGACAATGGAAAATTGTATTCAAACTTTACAATGTCCGTGTTTTGCTTACATATTGACTACAACTAAATAATCAAGATCTTGATGTTTGACAAATAAACTACAGCAATTAAAATAATTGCAGTTAACCTCATATTTATAATCATCAGAATTAGGTAAAAATCTATAAGAACACAAGGAAATAAATTTTCTTTGAATATTTCCAATTTAGCCGAGTCAGTGGAAGTAATGGAGTTCCATACAACAGATGCATATTCAAGCTTGGATCTGACCAATGTATAATATAAAATTAACAAACACATTGGAGTAGAAAAAGAATGAGTTATAGATCTAATTGGACCAAGCATTCTTAATGAATGGGTATAAATATACTGCACATGATCATGGAAATACAATTTAGAATGAAGTAAGACACCAAGATCTCTAATACAATCTTTCCTAGTAATTATGACAATATTAAGAGAACAATTAAATTTTTGGGGGGTAGTTTTCCGTGAGAAGGAAATAGCAAAAGTTTTGGATTGATCAATTTTCATTCCATTTTCAACAGATAAAAATAAAAATAATAATAATAGTACTAATAATAATAATAATAACAATAATAATAATAATAGTAATAATAATAATAATAATAATAATAATAATAATAATAATAATAATAATAATAATAATAATAATAATAATAGGGAAAACACGGGAATTTTACTGGAAGCAAGTAAAGAGAAAGGTTTGGAAGTAAATCCCGAAAAGACAAAGTAGTCTATATGATTATGTCTCGTGACGAGAATATTGTACGAAATGGAAATACAAAAATTGGAAATTTATGTTTTGAAGAGGTGGAGAAGTTCAAATATCTTGGAGCAACAGTAACAAATATAAAAGATACTCGGGAGGAAATTAAACACAGAATAAATATGGGAAATACCTGTTATTATTCGGTTGAGAAGCTCTTATCATCCAGTCTGCTGTCGAAAAATCTGAAAGTTAGAATTTATAAAACAGTTATATTACCGTTGTTCTTTATGGTTGTGAAACTTGGACTCTCACTTTGAGAGAGGAACATAGGTTAAGGGTGTTTGAGGATAAGATGCTTAGGAAAATATTTAGGGCTAAGAGTGATGAAGTTACAAGAGAATGGAGAAAGTTACACAACGCAGAACTGCACGCATTGTATTCTTCACCTGACATAATTAGGAACATTAAATCCAGACGTTTGAGATGGGCTGGGTATGTAGCACGTATGGACGAATCCAGAAATGCATATAGAGTGTTAGTTGGGAGGCCGGAGGGAAAAAGACCTTTGGGAGGCCGAGACGTGGATGGGAAGATAATATTAAAATGGATTTGAGGGAGGTGGGATATAATGATAGAGACTGGATTAATCTTGCTCAGGATAGGAACCATGGCGGGCTTATGTGAGGGCGGCAATGAGCCTCCGGATTCCTTAAAAGCCAGTAAGTAAGTAAGTAAGTAAGTAAGTAAGTAAGTAAATAAGTAAGTAAGTAAGTATGTAAGTTTTCTGTGAGAAGGAAATGGCAAAAGTTTTGGATTGATTAATTTTCATTCCATTTTCAACAGACCATAATAATAATAATAATAATAATAATAATAATAATAATAATAATAATAATAATAATAATAATAATAATACATTGAGATTCTAAAGAGTTACAGCAGGCACGAATTGCTAGAAATCGGCTGGTACGTGCGAAGAACGCATTAGCAGAGCAACACGCCTGTGGGCTGCGTGCTGCCTGGTGCGTAGAAAGCCGTCGTCAATTTTCAATTCCTACGTGAAGAGCTTACAGATTTCGCACTCGGTGTTCTGAGTAATTGATCTCGCTGGGCGGCGATGGGAAGGGGCTCGTTAACATAATGAAACACTGATTTACAACTCCAGTCCATAAATCTTCTGCCTTAGGCACTCCGGTCTCATGAGAGTTCCAGTTTTCTCGAATTCCTGAAATTCTTATTATTTTCGTAAGAGATATTCTTTATACATAATAATAATAATAATAATAATAATAATAATAATAATAGTAATAATAATAATAATAATAATAATAATGCACGTAAATTTATTTAAAAGTAATGCAGTTTTGTTTATAAAAGAATGGGATTTATTCAGGTGCAAATCAAATTCAAAACTTTTTGATAGGGGCTATGGAAATCATGTTCTCCTTTATCGTTGGTAGTCTCTATTCTAGGGAATGAACAGCATTCGTAAGAAAATGTTGTGGAATATCTTCAGATTTGTTGCAAGCTTCTACACAGACAACAAATTTCAGAGTCCATTCACCAATTCATTCGAGTTTTGAATCTTCTCAGTGCGCTAGAAGAATCTCTATTACATTCATTCATAGTAAGCTTAACACTGAATAAGTCGAGTTCGCATATGTAGAGACAGAATAATTAGTATTTTATGGGATGAATTTACAAAATAAAAACGCATTAAGTTACTCAAGAACAGTTTGAATTGATGTTTATTTATTTCAGTTTCCATGACAACAGTAGTGAAACAATTGACACTGACGTTACTGTGAAAGTAAAATAATCTTTCTTGAATTTTGAATAAACCTAATACTTTATTATTATTATTATTATTATTATTTATTAATTAATGTATTTACTTGGTTATTTGCTTGATTGCTTACCTGCTAATTCGCTTCTTTGCTCTTTTATTTGTTAATTTTTGTATTTATCTATTTATTTATAATATATTTATATACTTATTTATATTTCTTTGTTTGCTTGTTTGGTTGTTCATTTGTTTCTTTATTTGTTTGTTTGCTTGCTTCTTTACTTGCTTATGTATTTATTTATTCATTCATTCATTCATTCATTTATTTATTTATTGATTGATTGATTTATTTATTTAATTTAATACTATACAAGAAATTCATGCACATCAGGACAAAAACCTACCCCCTCTGTAAAAGGTTCTCACAAGGATAAAAAAGAATCAACGATTCCTGTACATATCGACTTAAATACGTTTCTGTTCGTAACTTAATTTAAGGATATAATTTATCAAGCACAGCTAGAATGATGCAAGATTCAAGTTACATACAGGATAGTGCAATTATAATGTTCACTTATAACTACAATATTAATTATTTCATACAAAAAATAATATTTATAAAGTTATGGGTACAAAGACAATCTAATGATCAGGGAACGGATTTATATGGACTAAAAATATATGAAATATGTAAATATATATGTAGTTATTTTTACCAAAATATGGAATTAAATATGGATTTTTACCAAAATATGGAATTAAATATGGACTTAAAATTATAAAAAAATGACTATGTACGTTAAATATTGGTACATTTTAATCAAACTAAACAAAAAATATAATGGACGTACCTTATCTTCCAATGTAGTTTCAACAAAACACAATTTTTATTGTCTGTTACCATAACAATAGGTTACAAACATTTCTTTCAAGTGCTGAAAAGTGAATCTTCTTCTATTGTCTCTGAGGATAGATTTATACTGACTAAAAGAGCGTTCGACGTCACAAGAAGTAACTGGTACATAATTCAATTTCACAATGTCTGCTGGGGATAAGTCCAAGTTAATCTTCACTGTTGATTCACCACTCATCACAGCAACAACCTTTTGTAGTTCTTCATATCCAGGGTTTTTTGAAAGTACAGTGTCCACCTTAGCTCTTACTGCATCTGCAACTTTACCTCTACCACGATTCAGTTGTTCCACAGTACTATTTATAATTTCAAAACTTTCAGATAGTGAAAGGTGCCTATTTTGGAGACTTTTGAGCGTTTTTATGATGCATGAAAATGTATGCTGAATGTGAGCTAAGTCATTCTTCACACTTATGTCACAGGTAACTGTTTTCGCAGTATCAATTGAGACTGCATCTTCAGAGTCCAATGCAAGGAGAACATTGTTAATAGAGTCTATATGTTCGGCATAATATTCAACTGCTTCTAGCCATGTACCCCATCTAGTTAAAATTGGCTTTGGTGGCAATGGAATTTCAGGGTACATTTCTTTCAACACGTTAACTCTACTGGGAGCTTTGAGAAATACTTTTTTCACTGATGAAATCAACAAATCTACTTTAGGGAAATTGTCTCTGACCACTTCTGCCACACGATGAAATGCATGCGCCACACAAGTAAAATGAGTCAATTTAGGATATACAACAGATAATGCTTGTCCAGCTTTGACCATATAAGGGGCAGCATCGCTAATAAAGAATAACACATTATCGTACATAAGGGAACAAGGTAGTGTGAACGTCTAGCTGTCACACATTCCGGAAAGAAAATTTCTATTACTCACAAGGTTCTCAATGAATTTGCATGTAAATTTTACCATATATACACAATGCCTTGGAGATTATTTTTGTTTTTAGTTTGTCTTGCTATCTATTGTATTTGATTTTATAAAAATTATTATGTGATAAAAATTATCGAAATTTTTATCTAAAACAGTGGTATCTTCATGTACGTTTTTCTCAGAAGTGACATGCAGTACAGGATTAAATTTTTTTGTACATGTTCATTATATACTTTTTTACTTTGTCTGCCACAAAGATGTTGTTAGGACTACCAGGTTAGGAGAAATAAATTTATTCACATTTAAGAAATTAAAAACCATTTTTGCTCTAGTTTTTCCAATGGTAATGTGTCACTAAAAACCAAAATTATTATTATATTCTTATGTCTTATGGCGGATAAAGTTCAAAACTATATATGAAAGAAGTGTGCAAAATTTCAGATTTTTAGCTCCAATAGTTCTTGAGAAAAAGGAACATATGTGTCAAAAAATTTTGATTTGAGAAAAATGGGTTTAAAGTTAGTGATAACAAATTGTACCTCACATCAATGCATTCCAGGATCATAATCATCTGCTTCTTCACGAGCCGACTCTTTCTGCTTCTCAGCATTCCTTCTTGTGGTCCTGGCTTCCTTCGTGGATGACTGGGCAGCTCGCTGTGCATGATAAACCCGTTCGTTGTCGATGCGACATAGTGCTCTCTCTGTGTTGAAACCTGGTTTTAGGCCCATTTCATTCAAAACCAGCAATCTACGTGCAGCACCATTATTGAATGTGATCACGGCATCATGCACAGCAATCCAAATTGTCTGATGTCCCACAAATACTGTTTTTGGTGCTCGCTCCCAGATTAAGTTGTTAAAACTTTCATTTTGGTTCTGTGTCTGGCCATGTAAACACTTTCTGAGTAGGTTAACATCTGACAGATCTTTATACACTGGTTTTATGGTCTCCAATACTGCATTAGGAAGAGAATGCTTGTGGTGGTATGCCTCTCCAGAAGCTGCAGCCTTCTGAAATCCACACCATGAGTCGGGTCCTTTCGGGCAGAGTTGGTGTTGAGGTCTGTCATCTGTTGAAGCCTTATGGAGGAATGATGCCCACACTGCTGATGTCATTTCATTGAGACTGTTTGTGTTACGTCTAATAGCCAGGCCATAATAAGTCTGAAGTTTGTCTATTTCAGCCTCAGTTAGTCGGCCTGGTCCACCAAGACTCTTTCCGTCAGAAAGTTTTTTCCCCTTCATTTCTTTCTTGAGGTTTCTCAACCTTCTCCCCATTCTCTTTTGCATGTGGCCCACACACTCTAGCTTTTCAATAGCTACATCTCCATAAGGCTTACTCTCACAAACAGTCTTGTAGGCCTTAGAGTCTCCATCGCCCAAATATTTTACATACCTGACACCGCGGTCTCCTAAAGAGCGCTGGAAAATTTCTTTAGCACCCTCTGCCTCCATGGCTCCACTTGACCCGTCATGATTCTTGACACACTTGTGACCTTCTATATTAGTGCTGCAGCCCCTACAGTGGTTGGATAATACTTCCACATCCAATACCTTGCCCGTAGCAAGGGACGTTGCTGCTACGACACCATGATGAGACAAATGTCCCCTACGTTGCCATGTTCCATCGATAGCCACTGTCAGGTCACCATTTCCTCCATTTGCTCTCTTGGCTTCCATGGCAGCATTCATCATTGAACCCTTGGAAACTTCTCTCAAGTTTCTTTCCAAGAATTCAGTGTAGTCACTAAATTTAGTAGGTGGAGGAGGGAGGTTGAGCATGCCACACAGGAGTTCACCACATTTCTTCCCTTTGCCTATAGATCGGAGACCATATACAAGTCTGACATTAATATCATAGTATTTGTGCCTCGTGCATACTGAAGTTCTTGATGTGTTGGCAGCATCACACTTCTTGCACTTCATAACAATCTGGGAGCAGAGACCCAATCTACCACTAATATTTTCCTCTATATACAATGAGTCTGAAGACTTACAGTATTTACAGATAGTGTTTTTATTCACAAAAGATGAAAGTAAGTCAACACTAATAATAATATTTACATCATTAGGCATACTATTTTCACTATTACTACTATTTACACTGTCACTATCATTATGTACAACTGCTTCACTTAGTTTCCTCTTGGAAGCACTAACCACACACTCTGTAACACTATGGTCAACACGTGGAGTTCGGAGGTTAGACTGCACATTGTTTTTGGTATGTTGATTACCATGAAATCTGTGTTTTTTGTACACTCTCGTACTTCTCGGCATGTTGTAGAAATGAAATCAAACTATAATGAACTCCAAAATCTTCACTGAGTCTGCTAAACTTTTCACTATTATCCACAAGAAAAAATGCTCACATTCCTTTCCACACAACAACAGAGAAAGAACAAAGCAGCGTCACGAAGCTGCAGTGCAGCCACTAACTTTCCAGCACAAAATAACATTTACCTGCGGTTTTTATCACCTCTGGAAGCAAAGAAATATATGTACCAAGAAGGGGGTGTGGCACTCCAAGTTTAAAGGGATGCACTGTCATATTTAAAATGGCATTTAAATTGCCATAAATTGTCGTATCACTATAAACCTATATATTTTCTTAATCAGGAGAGATTGGAGAATTTAACTACTCTAACATTAAAAAATGCCATTTTTGACCATTTCATACTACCTTGTCCCCATAATACCCTTTGGCCACAGGATACCCATAGCTTCGTTGAACAGTTTAACTATAGTTTTGTTATTGCACTTTTCTAGAACATCACAATGTAAAAGAATTCGTTCAGAATATTGTTCACTTAACAAACCGATAACTACATTACCAACAAGTCTACCTTCTTTGTCGGGAGTCTCATCAATGGAAACCCAAATTGAACTATCTTTAATTTCATCTCTTATCTTCTGTATTGTCTCATCGTAGATGGATGGAGCATACGTCTTCCTAAGTGTTGACTCATCCGGGATTGTATGTTGAGTATATTTTTCAAGGAATTCCCTGAAGACCTTATTCTTTAGTTTGTAGAGAGGAATATCAGCAGAGATGAGAGAACGGCACAGGTCGATGTTAAACTCAGATCTTACATTCGATGTTGTTGGTTGTGTTAAAAACAATTGTCTCTGCTTGGAATTTAGTTGTTTGTTGGCCTGATGTTTACTAGTTGTAATGTGTTGTTGCACCAGGAACTTTTGTGTAGATGATACTGCACACTGACACAAATTACAAAATAATATTTTATTGTCAGTTGATAAACCATCTTCTTTAAATTCTGAAATGTAACTTGTTAGTTTTGATTTTAAATTGACTGAATGACGTACTTTTGGCATATTTACCGTCTTTATAGTATGATTTACAAAACTGAACCTATGTGTACTCTGACTGGCATTTAACTGTTGAGCTGCACAACTGAAGTCTGTTAAAAATTTTAAATTAAATTAATACAGTTTTGTAACTTACTTTCCCATTGTTGATAGGACTGCTAATTTTCAAATAACTCTGATGTTAAAGGGATTACTGAACATGTGTTTAAATCTCTATTGTTGAAATGTATTTTTAAAAGTTAATGGAATTTTGTTTTGTTTTATTGTTAAACCTAATATAATATGGACTGTTTTATATGAAATATGGAAAATATATGGAAATTAACGAAAATATGTACTAAACTCTAAAATATGGAAAAATATGGAAAATAAAAGTAGGATTTTTCAACCCTACACATTGTGAAACATAAAGATAATGCAAAATATAAATTATATTAGCTTTATAAGTAAATATGTATTTACATATAAATCCTTTCCCTGCTAATGATATAAATATAAGAAACGTAAAAATATAAAGGTATATGGGAACAGAAGTTGAAACAACAAAGTCAAAATGAAGTATATATAAATCTTAAAACAAAAGTCAATATGAATTAAATAATAATCTTAATATAATAATAATAATAATAATAATAATAATAATAATAATAATAATAATAATAATAATACTCTTAATACAAAATAATAATAATAATCTTAATATAAGCTGTATCGTTTACAAAAATTTATTACAGGTGTGTTTGAACTGTTTCAGGTTCATATAAAATGTATATCTATTTCTCATAAGCTTTGCAATCTATTATAAGTACGAAGAAGCCTATAAATAGGACAGTAATTAGAATAAAAAATATTATGCTATGATGTTTGTAAGAAGCATTATAAATCGTTGGTCATAATTCACGAATCACCTTTAGGGGCACAGGAGCACGGTTTGTTAACCCTTGTTGGTTACGGTTCTCACGTTATCATCACATTCTGGCCTGTATACAGGGTGTTTAAAAAATACGGGGCATAATTTCAGGTATGTATTTCCCATATGTAGACAATCAAAATAGTTCATTACAACATGTGTCCGGAAATGCTTTATTTCCGAGTTATATCCTTCACAACATTGAAATTCACCGTAACGTTTTTCTTTCCGCAGGTCGTTGCCGTCAAAGGAGACATTAAGAGGGCACTCTGACAGTTCATTCCGAGGCGAAGGTTGCATTCAGTGTTGTGTAGGCGTTAGACTGTGCGACATGTATTCAAATCAAGAGCTGGCAGAGATACACTTCATGTACGGTAAGGCGGACGGGAATTGCTGCGCTAGCTCGTTGTTTGTATCAGGAGAGGTACCCACAGCGACAATGTTCAGATCGGAAGACATTTGTACGTCTCCATTACCGTCTGTGCGAGTATGGAAAATTTAACTCTCCTGGTTTGGGAAGGGGACGACCAAGATCTACAACTCCAGAAGTACAGGAGGAGATTCTGGAGGCTGTGAACATGACTCCTTCTATCAGCACACGAAGGGTAGCGTTGCAAGTCAATGTTCCTCATACTACGACTGTCTGGAGACTGTTGAAAGAGTATCAATTATATCCTTATCATTTGCAACGTGTACAGGCCCTGTCACCAGCAGATTACCCTGCACGAGTTAGGTTCTGTCAGTGGTTCTTGCAGCAGTGTGGTGTAAATCCGAACTTCCTTGCCTTAGTATTATTTACAGATGAAGCACAGTTGACACGAGATGGCATAACAAATTTCCACAACCAGCATGTATGGGCGTATGAAAACCCACGTGCAACTGTTCCATCTCATCACCAGGTGCGGTTCTCCCTCAACATGTGGGCCGGTATCATTGGTGATCGATTAGTTGGACCGCATGTACTTGTAAACAGACTTACGGGGCAGGCGTACACAAACTTCCTGGAAAACACCATACCTCATGTTTTAGAAGACACTCCACTGATCAATCGTCAACACATTCACTTCTTGCATGATGGCGCTCCTGCACACTTCAGTAGTACGGCTCGCCGGTACTTGGATCGAAGATTTCCTGATCGATGGATAGGTAGAGGTGGCCCAATTGCTTGGCATCCACGCTCACCTGATCTGAACCCTCTCGATTTCTACTTGTGGGGCCATTTAAAATCATTGGTTTATTCGTCTCCAGTGCCTGATTTGGAACCCCTTCGGAATCGAATTGTGGCATGTTCTGAGGACATACGCAATACTCCTGGAGTTTGGGATCGTGTTCGCAGGTCAATGAGACATCGATGTGAGGTCTGTATTCAAGCAGGAGGTGGACATTTTGAACATCTTCTGTAATGACAACGACCTGCGGAAAGAAAAACGTTCTGGTGAATTTCAATGTTGTGAAGGCCATAACTCGGAAATGAAGCATTTCCGGACACATGTTGTAGTGAACTATTTTGATTGTCTACATGTGGGAAATACATACCTGAAATTAGCCCTGTATTTTTGAAACACCCTGTATAACCTCCAGGCATGTAATAAACACCATTACCTCGGCATGCGCCTTCAAACATATTGTGAACGCGGAGATAGTTATGGGCGATAAACACGTAAATTACGTAAGTAGTTCCTTATACGTGGAGTTCGGCATACAAGAATTCAGGAAACGGAACACACAAGACAACTTGGTCGTGCGCATCTTCTTTGACCGCAGTTTCCGCGAAAGGATTTCCGAATCCAGAACTTCCGGTTTCCAGTGAGATAGCATATCAGATCACTGACCACAAGTTCCGACTGACCTTTCAAGTCCCCAAAAACAACACGTTATTTGAAAATACTGTCTGTGACTGGAATCCGTAGTAGTGCCAACTGGAAAAAAATTGATAATTTTGTGAATCGTCTTCAGGAATTGCAAGGCCCGTTGTATAACAACGCCGAGAGGCTCGTTTCATAACGGAGCCCCTGTACATTTTAGCCGTCAGGTGACACATTATCTAAATCTCACATTTCCCAAACGATGGATCGGTCGCGGTGGTCACGTTCATTGGCCACCAAGGTCCCCAGACCTTATTTGTGTCGACTTTTGTCTGTGGGGGTGGTTGAAAGGTGAAATGTAAAAAGAAAGAAAGTAAATGTAAGAAATGAATTGGTTGCTCGCATTATGAATAGTGCAGCCCCTCAGAAAAGAACAATACAGCCTCAGAAGAACAAGACTTACTGTTGTCAACAGAGCGTAAAGTACATTGAACTGTTGAAATGTATTTACATCATGTTAAATAAGCAAACAATGTAATCATTAAATCTTTTGTCTTCCCTTACTGCTACTCGTAACGCTTATTATGGTTAATATTCAAACAGCTGTATTTTCACACCCATTTAAAAATTGACATAGGTATGTTTAAATGCTTTTTTTACGCAAAATAGTTCATACTATCACCCCGTACAATATTCACTATTTATTCTGGATCATTATTTATTGGCTTCAATATGTGAGTAGAATAGCCATATCCAGGAGACCACGATTAATTCTATGTTACTTCCCTTAAGGTAGGCTATAGCCTACATCGACCCTTTAGGATAAAAATCCACAGTTTTTCCTCAATGTCTTTCAAACTTTTGTGGGGGTAAACTAAGCAATTTATATAATTTAAACTTGAAAATAGAATTTGGGGTCCAAAGATAATAAATAAATAAATAAATAAATAAATAAATAAATAAATAAATAAATAAATAAATAAATAAATAAATAAATAAATAAATAAATAAATAAATAAATAAGTAATTAAGTAAGTAAGTAAGCAAATAAATAAATAAATAAATAAATAAATAAATAAATAAATAAATAAATAAATAAATAAATAAATAAATAAATAAGTAAGTAAGTAAATAAGTAAGTAAATAAATAAATAAATAAGTAAATAAATAAATAACTAAATAAATAAGTAAATAAATAAATAAATAAATAAATAAATAAATAAATAAATAAATAAATAAATAAGTGAATAAGTAAGTAAATAAGTTAGTAAATAAATAAATAAGTAAATAAGTAAATAAATAAGTAAATAAGTAAATAAATAAATAAGTAAATAAATAAATAAGTAAATAAATAAATAAATAAGTAAATAAATAAGTAAATAAATAAATAAATAACTAAAAAAATAAATAAGTGAATAAGTAAGTAAATAAGTTAGTAAATAAATAAATAAGTAAATAAGTAAGTAAATAAATAAATAAGTAAATAAATAAATAAATAAATAAATAAGTAAATAAGTGAATAAGTAAGTAAATGAGTTAGTAAATAAATAAATAAGTAAGTAAATAAATAAATAAGTAAATAAATAAATAAATAAATAAGTAAATAAATAAATATGTAAATAAGTAAGTACGTAAATAAATAAGTAAATAAGTAAATAAATAAATAAGTAAATAATTAAGTAAATAAGTAAGTAAATAAGTTAGTAAATAAATAAATAAATAATTGGACTGACCAAACTCCATTAGAAATTGACCTAGGGTAAAACTTCTTTCGCCAGAATGATTCCCTACATTTGAAGAATGTTACATACTAAAACTATTTACTTATCTTCAAAAGATATGCCACGTTATAAAGTACTTTAGAAAAATATACATGTATATACTTCTATTGTGTATTTTTGGGATAAAATAATTATTGAAAATAATAATATTTCAATTTATAACATAGCCATATTTAAGGTTTAATTTGACACCACAATGAAGTCTTTTGCCAAATTGGAAGTCTACTTTTTGTCTGTCTGAAGGATAACAAATGTCGGAAAATGTGAAATACGGGAAAACAGACACTGAAGATGGCGTAAGGTATGGAAAGTATAGTGAGCTTATATTATAAATGGCGAAATATTTATGAAATTATTGAGATAATGGGTACAAGTTATATATTTTTGAAAACTAGAAGAAATGGGTTTCCAGATGGGTCAAAAACATTATTTACAAAAATTGTGAAAAAATCTGACATTATTTTCTAGAGTCGATATATAGGCCTACTTTAAGCGATCTTTAAGAAGAACATGCAAGAGATGGAGGTCCAACACGAGAAGGAACGATGAAGACACGGATGTTTATGGCGTGTCATATTTTTCTCCCCTTTTCTTATTTCTACTGTAAACATAAAATAAAGATATCTTAATATATTCTGACTAAAATTAGATGTTTTTTAATTTGTCGTGTAATAGTCCGGATGATGATGATGATGATGATGATGATGATGATGATGATGATGATGATGATGATGATGATGATAGATATTGTGTAGCAATGGGCTTAGTTTAAATCCTGGTGTAGGAAAGAAAGCACTTCACACTAAAAAGAAAATGTTTTCATAAAAGATATTATATTTAATATGACGCAGTATTTAGCAAATTATCCACTTAGCGCTCTTGCCCGTCTGGTAGTAATTAGTACTGCGAAGTGTGAATCGATGCAGCGATAACATCGTGTGATTATGATCAGGCATTCATTTTTCTCCTCGACAATTTGTGCATGTGATCCCAAACCTTTTGCGTGCTTGGATTTACGTGCCGTAATTTATGGCTGTTTGTTATTAATCCAACATGGCTCTGGAGTTGAGTTAGGTGCGTTTCTCGCAATTAATTACAAATATACAAGTCTACTACTGTACGAAAGGTACTGAAGGGTGGATCCCACTCTGAGCTGTGTGCTAAAGATCCATTGTTATAGCGAAATAGTATTTGGCTAGCTGAGTCCAAGGCTTCGTCATGAGATTACCTGACTTTCGCGTTACAGTTGGGAAAATTTCAGAAAAAAAACTCAGGTAATCAGTCTGTCTAATCGATAAGAACTTTGCTATTCGATGTGTCAATTTATTCTTCGGAATAGAAAAATTAGAACGAAAATCTTATATCGCCAATAGGTGTTTTGTTTCAAATAAAGATCGATTATAATCTTGTATTGAAACTGTAATATTTCCTATGAATCATATCTCGAAAAATTATTCATATACAATATATTAAATATTTTTATGCTCGACCATGCCGAAATGTAGTAATTATACACCTGGTAGCAGTCCTTTAATGCATGTCATTAAAGCACACCTACTCATTAAAGGTCAGGTCTTTCAGCCAATGACGACTCAGGTTACAACTGTTCAGCCAATGACAGGTCAGCTTTCTACCGTTATAAAACCGCAAGTATCGATTATTCTCGGATATGCAATCGAAAGAGAATTAGCGAAAAGTCACGGAGGCTGTAAATCCAATACTGTCGCAGAAGGTTATGTTCTGTTACTATAATAATTAGTGTTAATTGTAAATAATATTCAAATAAATTCAATTTGTCATCTCGTTTTTCAATGTCTAATTTAATTCCAATGTTATCTCTGTAGGTTCTTATTTATTTTATTTATTTTATTTATTCATTTGTTGATGAACATAACAGGCAAAGCCCAATTACAATGTTCACGGCTAACAAATTAATTGATAAAACATAAGCAAGGAAAAAGAAACATACACTTATTAAAAACTGAAACATAATAGAAAAAAATGGAAGAAAAAAAGAGAAATTGAAATAAGGTGTGAAAGTAGCTTCAAATTAATTAACAACAATATTCTGTAAAATATGATAACAAATAATTCTGTATCTTGAGAAATTTATATTGAAAATATCAACATTCGGATGAGGATGTAATTTATTGTATAACTGTAACATTTGGAAAACTGGGGAATTTTTGTGGGATTCAGTATTTGTCCTTGGTATGTAAAACAAATTTCGAAATTTCGTTTTAAGCTTAGGTGCATATAATGTTATATAATAAAATAAACCAACACAGTCCAACTTATTGTTAATAATTTTATAAAGAAAGTTTGAAGATTGACATCTGTTCCTCGGAAAAAATCAATACTTTCGCGTCTGCGCACATCTCACAACATACGGGACATTGGCCAAGGTCAGATACAAAGAAAATTAATAATATCAAGTTAGAAATATGGTCGAGCATAAAAAGTCGTATGAAACTCGCCTATAATGGTAATTAAGAAGCTCGTATGAAAATTATGAAACTCGCTTGCGCTCGTTTCATAAATATCCATACTCGCTTCTTAATTACCTTCATTATAGGCTCGTTGCATAATGTACTAATAACGTATAGTTGTTAAGATATAAGTAATACATAAATATCCTCTGTATATAAAAAAAGTATTCCCCGAAATTAAAAATATGAGTTTAACAATAAATTTTACAATTTGAACAATACAGTATATAAAACTAAGTACAAATACAAATATTTACATACGGAATACTAAATAAATTTTACAAGAGAAAGAGTTCATCCAAAGGGCTGGACTCGGGAAGGGTACCCAAAACGCTCATTGCATTTCCGCGTTGAATTGCAATACTCAAACGTTGACGCAAATACGTAGTGCAACGTTATATTCAAACAATAGTTTACAGTAGAGGTAAAAGTTGTATACAAGCAAACAAACGGACAAACGACATGTCTCAAATAGTTATTTTGTGAATAAAAATTCTGAAGAAAATTGATATATTTCCATGAAGTTCTTGAAAACGATTTTTGTAGCATTATACATTTTATTTCTTTGTATTTCTTATGATGGGAAAGAATAAAATGTCCACTTGAAAGTTTTATAAATAAAATATTAATAAAACGTTTTAAAGAAAAACTAGAAATTTTAAATCAAATAATTTTATTGTATCTCCCATCTAAATGATATTGTGAAGCTGTTTTCGCATCTGCAAATAAGTATTTGCAGATATCGAGAGATTAATACTTTATGCAACAATGCAAGAATTTCCTAACTTAATCCAAAGAGTTTATCACACATTCCTCTTAGATAATATTGTTTAATTTCTTTCACTTCTGCAAACATGTACGCGGAGATATTTGAAGGATTAAGATTTCATGAAATAATGTAGGAATTTCCAGACTTAATCTAATCCATTTTATCACACATTCCTCGCAGATAGCTAATATAGTTCGTGTGGTTATTAAATTATTACTATCATGAAACAAGACAAATTGTAACCATTTACAATTAATATAGTTAACCCCTTACCGCATTGTATTCACTTCTGTAAACCTGTAGACCAACACGTGAATGACTTTCGTATATTTTTATAACATCCCCTGAGTATAAAATAAAATTTATTAACCATTTAGGACGTCCAACGCTGTGGAGTAACGGTTATCATGTCTGACCTTGAAACGATTGACCCGGGGCTCATATCCTGGTTGGGGTTTTTACGGTGTTTTCCCTCAACCAATTCAAACAGAATTGCTGGGTAATTTTCGGCGTTGGACCTCGGACTCATTTCGCCATAATTAATTCACATATCATAATCATTCATACTATAATCCGGATTCAGTTCACGATGTAGCGTGCTATACTTGTACAAGAGTGCGGCCGTTCAGCTACTCAACCATTCACAGAATAGGCGTGGTAAGCACAATAAGCTTCAGGCTGCAGTACAAGCCTTCGGGTCCCTCCTCCGTACAAGAGAAAAGAAATTATGATTCGTGGAATCCCTAGAACTTGTTTGTGGAACCTCTAGGGTTCCGCGGAACACAATGAGAAATATGAGAAATGCTGGACAGTGTAATACAGAGGAAATCAATATGAGAATCTGAAGTCAGTTTACAATCTAATCGGATAAAGAGAAATTCGTATTATATTGAGTTTTTTGTTCACATTAAGGCAAAATCCATTATTCTGAAACCGGTTGTTGCTCTCGTTAACCGAGTTGACTATAGTTTGGTTCGAATGTTCAGAAAATCCATTATTCTGAAACCGGTTGTTGCTCTCGTTAATCGAGTTGACTATAGTTTGGTTCGAATGTTCAGAAAATCCATTATTCTGAAACCGGTTGTTGCTCTCGTTAATCGAGTTGACTATAGTTTGGTTCGAATGTTCAGAAAATCCATTATTCTGAAACCGTTTGATGCTCTCGTTAATCAAGTTGACTATAGTTTGGTTCGAATGTTCAGATTTTTACTGTTTATATAATATTGCAAGAATTTGTTGGCTTAATCTTATCAATTTTATCGTCAATTTTCCTTTGATAACATTGTATAAATCTTTTCAGTACTGCAAATACGTATTCAGACGCTAGGTGGGATAATTTTCATTAAAACAAGAAGAGTAATGTACCGTAATAATTTGTTGTATGTTATCTGTTTTAGCGTAGGTGTATTCTATTCCGAGTACCTCTACCTACCTACTACCGGTGGCTCCCAAATTGTTTGAAGGCGCGACCCACTTTTCAACGAGACTTTTGTTTTTAACCCCACATTAATGTACCAATAGGCCTACTTAACCCCATTCGAAAAATACAAATCCCTGTAAAATCGAAAACAACAATAATTTGTTAAACCAGTGGATAGATGCCACATAAAAACGACCAGAATATGAGCTGTGATTCTACAATGACATTAAATATTACGTGAACACCTTTTCTAGTAAATATTACCGCCATGGAGTAATAGAGTTTTACAATTAAGAGCAGAACTTTGTACCTGTACCTGCAAGACGAGTGATTTCCTTTTAATATTTATCGGAAGAAAGTCAAAACAACTACTGCAGTCAAAGATGGATACTGTATCCAGTTTTAGACAATTGTATTAAATTGGCCGAAATTTAAAAAAAAATCACATTAAAATATGTAGGAGACTACTGATAGAATGTTGAAACTAGATCTTTTTCCCATTATGTAGATCAGTTTTTGATCAAAAGAATGCATGAGTACCTCGAACTTGTAAAAGAAGCTCTTAAATTTTAGATGACATTTGCAACCTCGTATTTATGAAAAATTAGTTTCTTATCTCTGATTGCCATCGAAACACAAGCGAGAAATCTCCTTAAACATGAAAATGATATCAGTTTTTGTGTGTTTGGAATAAAGAGTTCAGATTTGAGGATCAGCTTCCTGCAAAACAGGCACATTTACCGCATTAATTATTGAGGGATCCGGGCGTAAAACATGGTAACTGACATTTTGGTCGAAAGTGAGATAAGTAGCGTATAATATGGTATCTTACATTCTGCGTCTAATTTAGTAGTTAGTTTTCCAATATCTCAACAGATGGCATAAGTATACATATTTTACTTTCCTGGTAACTATACAAACTGTTGCATTTATAAATGTTTACCTACCTAATAAGTTGAAAACACTAAAACGTCACTTACCATATTTTACTTCCGAACCCCTAATTTTTTTTACTTCACTACTCAAACAATGTTGTACAGTTTTTGTTAAACGTTGTTTATGTTTCCAAATACAAAACAGATGTGTGTTAATAAGATTTTTTGTTTTATTTTTTAAGTAATATCCCGGCCCCATCAGCTCTTTACACGATACCCTACTGAATCCATTTTTAAACAGTTGTGTTCAACCGTCCGGGGAAAAAAAAAAAAAAAAAAAAAAAAAAAAAAAAAAAAAAAAAAAAAAAAAAGGAAGAAAAATCTCATTAAAATATGAAGAGTCCACTGCAAGAATGATGGATGTCATCTGGAATACATTTTGCAGGAGAAGCAATTGAAAGTTTGAAATGCTTAGCGCTCAAAGCTTAACTGTGATTTTCCGATCATTACTGGACAATGACTATCAGTGTTAGTGCCATATAACTCTGTATGTACATTCTATATGTCTTAAGCTATGCATTGACAGTCTTGGTTCATTTTCGACAAGAAAGTGACATCCATCATTCTTGCAGTGGACCCTTCATATGTAGATACATTCTGATGGAATGTTGACATTAGACTTTTTTCCCACGTTGTAGATCAATTTTTGATCAAAATAATGCAAGAATACCATGAGTTCTGAAAAGAAGCTCTTAAATTTTGAATAATATTTGCAACCCCGTATTTACGCAAAATTACAATTTGTCGTCTCTAATTTCCATCAAAATAAAAGCAAGAAATCTTCTTGAACTTGGAAATGGAAATGATGTCACTGTGTGTATCGAATACAGAGTGCACATTTAAGAATCATCTTTCTGGAAAATCTTCACATTTATCGCATTAATTATTTTTACTTTACAACTACTCAAACTTTTTAAAATTTTTATGTTTAACGTTGTTTATGTGTATGTATTTATTAACACTACAATTGGGTATACACCCGGTGGCAGTGATATATAATATACAATAATTACAATTACTGCAATAAACCTAGGACTATAAATAAAAACTATTCTATAATAACGCCTACGGTAAGCAAAAATAAATCTAACTTATAAGTACTTCTATTTCACCCAACTATTACCAATTTAAATAATTACATATCACCTTAATTAATTACATACCAACTTAATTACATATCATCTTAATTAATTACATATCACCTTAATTTATTTACATATCAACTGAATTACATATCATCTTAATTAATTAAATATCAACTTAATTAATTATATATCAACTCAATTAGTTACATGACACAACTTAAATAATTACACTGCACCTCCAATTACATTTTCAGTCTAATCGTCTCAACCTTTCCTTAAATGTATTGATTTTGAGAGGACCACCCTGAAAGATTGACGCAGGTAAGCTGTTCCAGTCTACTATTGTGCGGTTAATAAAGGAATTTTGCCACGTCCGTTCTTTGTTTTCTACATTTAAACTTCCTAATATGATCAGCCCTTCCTAGGTATGATGGTGTTGCTAATCTAGCATTGATATCGGTCCATGCTTTGTGTCCCATTTGTGCCTTAAACAATGCGGTGAGTCTGGTTTTTCGTCGCCTTGATTTGAGAGGTTCCCACCCTAAGTCTTTTACTATCTTCTCACAATGTCCCTTCCCCATTTTGACATATTTTGCTGCCTTGCGTTGGACCTTTTCTATTGAATAGATTTGGTTTTGTCTGTACGGATCCCAACCTACAGCTCCATATTCCATAATTGGACGAACAAGGGTTTTGTACGCTAATTCTTTTCACTTTCGGTTAGATTTCTTCAGAATACGCATAGAGAAATGTAGTGCTTTCCAGGCTTTCCTTGTGGTATTAGTGACTTGTTCCCATGTTATGTTTCTAAACACAAAATAAATATTGTTAATAAAGCGTTTTTTGTTTTATTTTGTAAATCATCTCGTTGCCCCCTCAGCTTGGGGTCGTGACCCATACTTTTAGAGCCACTGTCCTTACCTATTGTGAAGGTAATTGGACTCCTGACACCTTGATGATTAAAACATACAATGATAACGCAAAAGTAGGCAATCTGAGTTCGAACCCGACAGGGGTCCTGAGCATTTGTCCTTGCCTCATTGCCCTGCATACGGAGGCCTTGCTGTGGACAGACCACCCATTCATGAAGCCCCGTCGCTGTTGTCTCGGTTGAGAGACTTCAAAAAAGAACCAGGCCAAGGCCCTACAGGGCGGTAAGTGCCAGAGATGATATATGCCAGCGAGCGGCGTGATAGTGTCTGCAGGGAGATAACCTGCATTGGCCACGAAACACGCTCCGCTGCTCAGGTTTTCCTCGTTGATCCAAGTATGCACTTTCCTTCATAACACTGTTGTATTCACAGTCATGATTACGTTGGGAATCTGTATACAGTATATGCAATTCTAATCAGTAGCAACGCCTAAATTAATGCACTATGCGAATTATGATTAGAAAAGTCAAGACTTAATAATAAATAAATAAACAATAATAATACTTACTTACTTACTGGCTTTTAAGGAACCCGGAGGTTCTTTGCCGCCCTCACATAAGCCCGCCATTGGTCGCTATCCTGAGCAAGATTAATCCAGTCTCTACCATCATATCCCAACTCCCTCAAATCCATTTTAATATTATCTTCCCATCTACGTCTCGGCCTCCCTTAAGGTCTTTTTCCCTCCGGCCTCCCAACTAACATTATAAATGCATTTCTGGATTCGCCCATACGTGCTACATGCCCTGCCCATCTCAAACGTCTGGATTTAATGTTCCTAATTAAGTCAGGTGAAGAATACAAAGCGTGCAGTTCTGCGTTGTGTAACTTTCTCCATTCTCCTGTAACTTCATCCCTCTTAGCCCCAAATGTTTTCCTAAGAACCTTATTCTCAAACATCCTTAATCTCTGTTCCTCTCTCAAAGTGAGAGTCCAAGTTTCACAACCATACAGAACAACCGGTAATATAACTGTTTTATAAATTCTAACTTTCAGATTTGTTGACAGCAGACTAGATGACAAAAGCTTCTCAACCGAATAATAACAGGCATTTCCCATATTTATTCTGCGTTTAATTTCCTCCCGAGTGTCGTTTATATTTGTTACTGTTGCTCTAAGATATTTGAATTTTTCCACCTCTTCGAAGGATAAATCTCCAATTTTTATAGTTCCGTTTCGTACAATATTCTGGTCACGAGACATATTCATGTCATCCGCATAGACAAGAAGTTGATGTAACCCGTTCAGTTCCAAACCCTGCCTGTTATCCTGAACTTTCCTAATGGCATATTTTAGAGCGAAGTTAAAAAGTAAAGGTGATAGTGCATCTCCCTGCTTTAGCCCGCAGTGAATTGGAAAAGCATCAGATAGAAACTGGCCTATACGGACTCTGCTGTAAGTTACACTAAGACACATTTTAATTAATCGAACTAGTTTCTTGGAAATACCAATTTTAACAAGAATATTATATAAAACTTCTCTCTTAACCGAGTCATGTGTCTTTTTTAAATCTATGAATAACTGATTTACTGTACCCTTATACTCTCATTTTTTCTCCAATATCTGTAGAATACAAAAAATCTGATCAATAGTCGATCTATTACGCCCAAATCCACACTGATAATCCCCAATAATTTCATCTACATATGGAGTTAATCTTCTCAAAAGGATATTCGACAAAATTTTGTACGATGTCAACGACAAAATCACTGAAGAACAAAATGAGCTGGTGTAAGCGAACTTTCTAACCACGGGATAAGTCAGAACCAAAGATGTAACAAATTGGCAAACTTTGAAATAGTTCCGCTAGTTCTCAATAGGTGACACTATTACTGGGACGGGTGAAAAAGTATTTGGGAAAACGTTGATGTAGATTAAGTATAAATTATTCTCATTGCACAGAACATCCTTCTACTCATCCTCTTTCAGCATATCTATTCCACGCCTCTGGAATTCTCTCCCTGACCGTGTCAGAGACTGTCGGACAATATCAAAATTCAAATTCAAATTAAAAAGTCACATTCTAGTTCATGGAATTGCTTTGTTGAACACCTGTTAGGTTGCGCAACTTCGCCTTAACCCAGGACATGTAGCAAATATTGTAACTATGCTGTTGTAAAATTGACAATTAATACGTAATGTATTTATTATTATTATTATTATTGTTATTATTATTATTATTATTATTATTATCGGTTATCACTATCATCATTGCTGTCTCAGTTTTCTTTCTTTTTTCTTGTATTAGCTCGATGAGAGCTCTATAATGTTCTTTTGACTCTGTTAACCCTTTATAGGGCTTTAACTTAATTTGTACAGGGACATCATTTTATTTTTACTAATATTTTTAATAGTAACCTGGCTATACCTTTGGATCAACGCCGTTTGCTATCCCCTTCCACGACTGGAGTTCGATGATACTGGCGTAATATACAAACAAATAACTTTACTAGGTATAGGAGGGAAGAAAAGTAGTTCATCCGTTTACGTAAACTAGGAAATATCGCGATTTTGAGTTTGATCATTTTCATTAGGTTTTTGTTTAATTCAAAATACAGTACAGTATTAACAATGAGTGTTTTTATTCACGAACTGAGCTGTCCATGTGGACTTTTTCATTATGCAGTGTGTATTATACTGTCTACAGTATATTAGCGTACAATATAGAGAATGAAGTTAAATTGAAAAATAATCATAATATGGATATTTAAACACATTTTTGGAAATGGTGGCCGTTCATTTCGATACAGGCTTCAGTTCTAATGTGCATATTATCGCATTATAGACTATTGCACCTAATCCCAATTACCAGTTTCGGCCTTCGTACTAGTAACTCATGTTGAAATAATTCTGTACCTACTCTATAAAAGTGTACCTTACGTACTGTAAATTCAGTGTTCACTTCTGCCCGATCCGAAAAGATAGAATTTACTCAGACATACTATCTACCGTCCGTCCAACCGGTTATGTCGTAGGGTCGTAGAAAGGGAGGAAATCACGTGACAGTTAATTAATTAACGAGGTTCTTCTATTTAAGTTATTTTAAATAGTTCTATAATATTACGTAGACGTCCAATTTCTAACAGAAATTAATGTTCTCAGAAAAGAGCTAAGACAGCCCAGCCACAAGCTGGCGAATAAAAGCTGATGGGGGAAACCGGGATACGACGTAGGCAAATGGACGACAGTACCTATGCGAAAATGATTCAATATTGAAAGCTCTTTCGTCACTGGAAAACGCGAACATATTTTTAGAACGTACTGTTTACTATGACTGTATGTACGATCTTGGATCTGTGTGGAGGTCGGTTGAACTTCATTAGTAGAAGGGGTGGGAGTGAAGTACATTCAAAAACTCAGGTACAATAAAAATTGAAGTAAAAATAAAATGATGTCCCTGTATTATTTTCATCAGTGTTTGTATTTCGTTTTTGTATTTATATGTGCTATCTGGTACGATGGAAGAGAAGGCCTTATGGCCTTAATCCTGTCAGATTAAATCTATAAGGTAAAGGTAAAGGTATCCCCGTAACATGCCATGAAGGCACTTGGGGGGCATGGAGGTAGAGCCCCATGCTTTCCATGACCTCGGCACTAGAATGAGGTGGTGTGGTCGGCACCACGCTCTGACCGCCTTTTACCCCCGGGAAGGACCCGGTACTCAATTTTATAGGAGGCTGAGTGAACCTCGGGGCCGTTCTGAAAGTTTGGCAACGAGAAAAAGTCCTGTCACCACCTGGGATCAAATCTATACTAATAATAAATCTGTAGCCGAAATTTTTCTGGTAATTTTCGATTTTCCAAAAATAATTGGTTCTAACACATATAATTAACCGCCCTGAAACCAAAAATCGATTTTTTTAAATTTTTGTTTGTATGTCTGTCTGTCTGTATGTTTGTTACCTTTTCACGTGATAATGGCTGAACCGATTTATATGAAAATTGGAATATAAATTAAGTTCGTTGTAACTTAGAATTTAGGCTATATGGCATTCAAAATATTTTATTTAAAAAGAGGGTTATAAAGTGGCTTGAATTAAATAAATCGAAATATCTCCCTCATTATTAATTTTCGTGAAAAGTATTACACAACAAAAGTTTCTTTAAAAATAATTTCCGATAAGTTTTATTCCATGCAAAATTTTTATAAGACTGATATTTAATGAGATAAATGAGCTTCAAAATTACAATAACAACGCCATCTAAGGCAGTATAATGAAATAAAAACAAATGACTTCGTCTATAAGGGGCCTTGGACAACAACAATCGAAAGCCATGAAACATAGCTTACAGAGAATGTTTTGTGTTTGTATGAAGTAATATCGGAAGCTAAATTAACCGATTTGTATAATTAATTATTAATTCACCATTGGAAAGTGTAGTTTCTCTAGATGAACATAATGCTATAATGTTATCACAGTAACTTCTGAGTGAATCGAGGACAGGTAAGATTAAAATAGCTTCTTATGCACAGAAAACTTGATAGGCATTCGTTTCCTGTATTTCCTAAAATAATTTTTATGACCAAATGAGTGGTCTCTGGATCAAAATGATCGCATTTTAATTTTTTAATACAATTTAAGTATCATAATAAACGATTTATCCTTCTATCAAACACGAATGTTCCCTGGATCAAATGCCCTATTTTAATTATGTAATTAGTTTATATTTATTTGTAACGGGTGCAGCGGAGCGCACGGGTACAGCTAGTAAATAAATAAATTATTATTAAAAAGGGTTTAAACTCAACGGCTATAAATGATTCTGTTTGTAAATACGTGCCCCAAGTTTGGTAGAATTATATCAGCTATTGACGTGGATATTGATCTTAAGAACCGTGTACCCTTACAGTATGTTTAAAGATCTTTGCGGAAATACGTCTTTACAGCATCCCAGATACAGTTCACTGGCTTCCGGCATGCTGCTTGTCTGCCTCTTCACCGCGATTTCCTCTAAACTGTTGGTCGGATGTTGTCCGTACTCAGTATCTACGAGTCAATCTATCCGGGTCTATCCGTGCATGTAACAGGTATAATAATTTTCAGTAAAAAGAAAATGGCTCTACAACAATGATCTACAACAGAAAATTTTATTTATTCCAAATCGGAGTAGATGCTTTGCTTTCTAATTTTTTTCATTTTGCGAAATTCAGTGACAAATTAGATGCTTTGGTTCGTACAAAAAGGTATTTCATCAGTTAAATTAATTATTACCTGCAAGATTATTTACATTACGGTGCTTGACATATACAATTGAAGTTAAAAAAAAAAGAACCATAATCAAAAAAAAAAAATACAAATTTGAGTTATTAAGCATGTGGTGAGCGTATTGTAGCGGCCATCTACTGAATTAGTTGTTATGGGGAGAAAAACACCATAGTCCTATGTTATGGGAGTGGAAATTTTCAGTGGTTTTCATAAAACAACCATAGTCCAAAGACTTCTTTTTGTGAAAACAGTCATTGTCCAGCCAGGACGATGGTTGCATTTACAGATATCTCATTCATACCATCTTGAAACATTTATTCATATAAATTTAAACTGTAGTAGATTGGCAGTACTGCTTCTTATGTACCACCTCAGAGAAAAATACTTTGGCACGTTAATTGTTGTAACAGTTCTGCAGTTCTTGGGAAAAGTGACATGAGTCAGTTTCCACAAACCTTTTTTGATAATTTATTGACAACTTACACTGGTTTATGTCGATTTGATTTTTTTCTGTATGAATTATTGTAATGGGAGAAATACTTATGTATTTTTTTTCCAAGCTAGCAGATGTTCCGTAAGTTGTCAATAAATTATCAAAAAAGGTTTGTGGAAACTGACTTATGTCCCGAGCGCTGCAGATATATACCCAGATAGCTCGGCCTTATAGGCTTTGACGGTAACAACTTTTGTCAGGTTTACTATGCTGCCATCTAGTTGTTACATAAGGAGTCACGTCATAATTCTCATTTGAATTGCATTAGCGACTGTACTGCCATCTCGTGTTCGTTTACGGCAGACGAATGGCGATCCTGGCGGTTGTTTTCTTCAAAGTGCTACCGATTTTAATATAGAAATAAGCTATCTGTTATATATATGATCTAGGGCATTACTAAGACATTTAAGTCGTTCGTCCATCTAGAGAGAAATACGTGTTTCTAATAAGTTATAAGAAAAGTCGATTGTAACTGTAACAAGATACAATGCTAATTACTTGATTAGGGATTTTATGTCAGCACATGAGCTTGTTTGCAAGTACTCATCAGTCAGTTTTCCGCGTAGATGCGAACGCAGAGAGTGTGCACCGTGCCATTAATTTCGAGCCCGATCTGGTTCAACTGGTATTCAAATCCACTCTGGAGCAGAGAAGAAACAGGATATAATAAAGAAAAATAGGATTAAAGAAGAGGCACACTTCAGCCACAACAGAGTATTTTCTTAAAACAACCATTGTCCACAGTTACCTGCATTTACACATGTATTTCTATGAGGCAATTAAAGTTCCCAATTTTCTAAACACCTTAAGAAATGGCATGATGAGTTTCATACTTGATGTGTCAACAACACCCATGCCAGGAAGATTTTTGTTTCTCCTGAAATTTTATGTTTTCGGACTATGGCTGTTTTTTTTAACCCTTCAATTTACCGGCATTACGTCCGACGTTGCGCACATATTTAATGAGGAGATCCGACCGCTCTCTAGCACGGGAGGAAAACGAATCGGCGATGAATGGCGGTGATTTAGGCCTATAGCTCCGTACAAATAATACACCGGTACGAAGTAATAAGAAAACGTCATGTTGATCTTACCTTTTATAAAAGCACATGTTGAAAATGATGTCCATCTTTCTGGATGCAAGAATCACATCGATGTATAAAATTCTGAAACACCTTCTGCAAGTCTCTATTTGTAATTTTGTTGTTTAAATTTTAGTCTGTGGGAGAATTTAAAATAGAAAGTGTATATTACGTGCACACACTCTTGAAGAGCTGGAGAATGATATCAGGCGATTGCTGAGTGATATAAAAATACTTTGGAAAATTCCTTTGCAGAACGAAAAGTTACATTTGTTCGGATAAAATTTCTGCACATTTAAAGGACAAAACTAAAATTCTTTTAATAATTTATTATCATAATGCACAGCTCTCTTACAGTGATTGAGCATTAAATCAATGCCTTTCCAAAACACGCCATGATAGGTTTAATATAAAAGAGAAAATTAATTTGGGGAGTTGGTGATTTGTATAAGGTACACGTACCAAACAAGGCCACCTTAACACTTCAGTCAGTTTTGCTCTGGAAATGAATTATGTACAAACACGAAAATTATGAAATAGAAACTCTAATCTTATCTTTAGAAAATAGCACAATGAAATTGGATATATTATATACCGAACAAGAATTAGAACTCAAATAGGAAAACTTTGTAAACTGGCGTTATTAGGAACAGGTTGTCCAATTAACGCCACCTATTTTCTAGTAACCTATACACTTATAATTGTTAATGAATTATTTTTCCTAAGCAACACAAATAGAACTAAGCGACTAAATTTGAGTTTCTGTTAATAAAAGCTACAAAATCACTCAATACTAATGAAAGATTCTTGATCTGAAACTGAAACACCAGATGGATTAGGAAAATATGTTTTCCAGTGACTCCTTACTTAAAAAAAAAGAGACAATGTGACACAGTAGAAAGTTATTAAACACAAAAGCATTTACCTTAGTTTAATATCAATGTTTTCCAATAAGTAAAACAAAAAAATTAAGTTATGTAAAAAAAAAAAAATAAGATTTCGATAAGCAATTGAACCAATATCATCACTGCACATTCTGAACATTTGTAAGTTGAAAGCTTAGTGATTTTCCTGATGTTTTCACACTGATGCTGTACTGTCAGCCTTAGTACTAACATAACCTACAATTTTGTCACATGGCGTTAAAGCGCTACTGAGTACTTGATAACATGACATGCCTGTTTCTCTAACATTTTCAAATTTTATAGATAGCAAATACTTTCTATACATAGAAGAATGTTTAAGGATCACGAAAATATATAGTTTAATATAATTATTATTTGCTCAACACACAAAATAAAATATTGCCTCTTACCTTGATATAAGAACAGCCATTCACTATCAACACATAACAGGAAAAGGATGGAATATAATGTCACTCGTAAATGTCAGCGGGCAGCTAGTAACTCATTTCATCACTAGATTGCAAGCGAATGCAGGCTACAGTAGTGCACTACCGAAAACTTGTGTCGTTAACAAATTTTAATAGGGTGGCGTTAAAGCTATACATGGCGTTATTTGGCTCAGGGACCTTATCATTTTCTGTTATTTTATTAAAATTGAAAAACGGAACTATCCCTGAACATGAGCTTCGCTTTTTCTGGGCACTTTTATGTAACGTTATGCATAACGTTTTATTATTAAGTACATTATATATATATATATATATATATATATATATATATATATATATATACAGGGAAATCACTTAATTTTTACCAACATTTTTAACATTAACCTGGCTATACTCGGAAACACTGTTACCCCCTTCCATTACAGGAGTTTGGAGTTGCTAGTGCAATATGTAAACAAATTATTTTACTAGCTATAGGAGGAGAGAAAAGTAGTGTATCCATTTATGTTACAGGGAAATATAGTATTACGATTTTCAGTTTGATCATGACTTTTACGGAATTTATCAAAATACAGTAGAGTAGTAACATTTTTTTTTTCAAAAACTCAACTTTTCAGGCGGCTATGTTCGTTATGTAATGTCTACTTTATTTAGCATATTAATTATTGTTATCATACAATATAGAGAGTGCATTTAAATTGAGGGGGTCATAAGTAAAGGGCTGTAAGTGCACTTAAGTTACTTTTGAGAAAATGGGGTTTAAATATTTAAGCTTTCGTAAAATCGGTGAAATTTTTTATTTAAATTTTAATGTGTGATGCGATTAAAATATCCCTTTGCCACTAAAATTTTAGATACTTTTGCTTACACTGGATGCACTTAACTCACGTTATTACAAATGTCACTAGCATTCCTTTGCTTCTAGCCACCTCAATTCAAAAAAAGCTAATATGAATTTTTAAACAAGCTGCTGAAAATGGTTGCCGTTCATTACAATGCAGGCTTCAATTCAGTACGCATATTATTAAAAACATTTTGAAGCATATTCTCTGAAATTGAATTTATCGTTTCTTGAATATAATTTTTTAGTACGATATTATTAATATAGGTTCTTTCTTCTATAGAAAACGCAATCATATTTATGAAACACACTATACACTGCAGTGTTTACTTCACTGCTTGAAGACTTCGAATGCAACAGCGGCCGTAAGTTTGTGTGTCTGACGGGAGCAAGGACATTAGTGAAGGGGTGGGAGTGAAGTACATTCAGAAATGCAGGTACAATAAAAATGCAAGTAAAAATAAAATGATGTCCCTGTGTATATATATATATATATATATATATATATATATATATATATATATATATATATATATATATATATATATAGGATAAATTCCAGTCTATCCTGTTTCATTATACGGGTAGTATGTTTAAAGTGATTGTTATGTTGCCCCTGTCACGGACTTTGTAAAACATAAAAGAAGCTCAAATGTGTAATGTTAATAATTGTGAAATTTCTTGCAACGCAGTTTAAAAGCTCGTGACAATGGGAACAAGGGGCTTCTATCCTGCCCGAGTATTTCACGGCAGTCAGCATTAGAAAGGCCTTGAGCGCCCAGCTGGCAGGGTTCATGGACCCTGACTGTCTATCTATCGCTTCCTTTCTCCTTATTGTCAGGTATTGTCACGCGCGCCTCTCGCCTTATCGGCTTTACTTTGTCTTCATTTGGGCTTTATCTTTCTTACAAAGGCTTTTTTTCTAGTACCAGGACTAGCAGAATGAACAAAGAGAAGTTGCGACATCGCTACGAGACACATTCAAATAAACGGCAATCAGGCTGCTATGGGATGTAAATCTATTTGTGTCTCCAAACCGGAGCCACTGCATCATTATTGCTAGTTTCGGTTTCTCGTAAACTTTGAAGTGGACCTTACACGATCAGCATCACCCAATGATTTACTTCAGCGTAGTTTTCTTCCAGTCGATTTAGCTATGGCTAGATCCGCTTTAAATTCTTGGTTATGATAAGACTGTAGTTCCCAAACTTTTGAAGGCGCGACCTATAGTACGATTATTTAGTCCTGACAGTCGCCGGTAATGTGCGCCTGGGCCAGGCGAATCCATTAAGGGGAGAGGATGGTATTTTTTAAAACTTTTTCCCTATTTGGTGTATATTATTACATTTTTTGTATGTAGAGAGCTCATAGCTGTAGCAACTCAACCAAATATAAATATTTTGAAAAAAATATTTGGGGGCCAGAATTATATAGGATGTAGGATTTTACTAAAACCGATATATCTAAACCATTTTTAAAGATAGATTCAAACAATTTTTTGCAATGTACTTCCAAAAGCATGCTCTACAATCTGTCTGTAAAACAGAACTTTGATATTAGTCCCTACGTTTGTAAAATAAACAATTAAAATTTAATAACACTTTTTTGATTTCCCTTTTCGCAAACAAATGGGCATATTTTAAAAGTGAAATCTATTAACAAAATTCTGTTACAGAGAAACGTTTCCTAATAGTCTAAAGAATGTGTGTTCTAAATTTCATGCATGCATCTTTAATAGTTAAGAAATTATATCCATTTTTATCTGGCAATGTAGCAAAAAAAAAATGAAGTTACCGGAAACAACGATAAAGGGGTCATGTGACTTGAAATCCATAGCGCAGGAAGTTTAAAAATGGCGTCTCAACATCTGATAAGGGCACAAATACCCATAAAATGTTATGCAATGCATTCCACACATATTAAAGAGTATTTTAAAGACTTTTCTTTTTGAAAATTTAATTTACCGGAAACAACAATGAAAAGGGACGTGTGATTTAAAAATCCATAGCGCAGGTAGTTTAAAAATGGCGTCTCAACATCCGCTAAGAGCACAAATATCCACAAAATGATATGCAATGCATTCCACACATATCACAGAGTATTCTAAAGAATTTTTTTTTTAATTTACTCATTTTTCACCAAAAAATATTGTCCTCTCCCGTTAAGTTACGCCAAAGGATGTTCAGGTTAGTCTGTCGCCTGCAGTCAGAGCGGTCGAATGTCACGCATGCGATATAGCATTGTGTTTCCAGTACAGTTAAGCTGTATTACATTCCTTTACCGACCGCTCGCCCTTATCTCTACTTCGGAACTCTCCCCACTACTCCTATTACTTCCCCTCTTTCGCGTCGCTGAGCTGTCAGGACTAAATAATCGGTATGTACTTTTGGCCGAGACATTTGTCTGATACCACCCACTACCTAACCTCATTCGCAAAATACAAATCTCTGTAAAACAGAAAACAACGATCATTTTTATCACCCAACTTCTAATGTACTGGTACACTGACGTTCAAAGATATCTGACCTCTACTAATCGATAATGAACGATAATTTGTTCATATAAGTGTGACTTCTTTAGTTATTACTTCTATGAATAGATGGCGAAGACAACAGTCCGTGTAGCCAATAGTACATAAATATACCCGCATTAAAAATTTTAAAATTTCTTCTCCCTCTAATGATTGCAAAAAAAAAAACACTAGATTTAGCATGGTTAGAAAATAAAAAATACTTAATCTACATCAACATTTTCCCAAATACTTTTTTACCCGTACCAATAATAGCGCCACCTATTGACAATTAACGGAACTATTTCAAAGTTTCTCAATTTTTTATATCTTTGGTTCTGATTTTTCCCGTGGATAGAAAGTTCGCTTACACGACCAGAAAATTGGAGGTCAGATATCTCTGAACGTCAGTGCACATTGGTGTTCAAAGATACATGACCCCTACTAATCGATAGTGATCGATAATATGTTCATGTTAGTGTGGCTCCTGTAGTTATTACTTCTTTGAATAAATGGGAAAGATAACACTTAGTGTTGCCAATATAAAAATATACCCCCATTATAAAATTAAAAATTCCATCTGTCTCTAATGATTGTAAAAAAAAACATTAGATTTAGTGGAAAACCGCTGATGCTGTCAAATGTGAGAATAAATTATACTTAGTCCACATCAATATTTTTCCAAATACTTTTTATCCGTCCCAATAATAGAGTCATCTATTGAGAACTAGCGGATCTATTTCGAAGTTTGCCAATTTGTTATATTTGGTTCAGGCTTATATCGTGGTTAGAAAGTTCGCTTATACGATGAGAAAATTGGAGGTAGATATCTTTGAACGCCAATGTATCTGCAAGACGATAAATCGGAATGTGTAAACCTATTTTCCAATTTCTTTTGGACTTGCTTGCTGATATATTTTTTGAACAGTTAAACACTTTGAATAGTAAGTACTTTACGACCCAAGATGTTAACAGAACAACAGTCAGAGATAAAATGGACAGATTTATAAGGAAACTTGATTTCTGGTCAACATCGCTTGACAGAAAGAAATTTGATCCATTGCAGGGTACTAAAAATGTCGTGGAAAATTTATGTACGTAACTTATTGTACCTGTATTTATTAACAGTCCATGGTATTCGTACATTGCTTCACAGCTAGAATATGGAACAAGTCAAAAACTTAATACTATTATAAAGTCTTAATTTATAGTCACAGTCTAGATGAAATATATACAGGCGAGATTTACAATATAGTCTACTAGTACAACACAAAGTTTTAATATCAATTTCATGAAGCGTTGTTGAATGTCATGAATTCACCTACAGAATAGAAGGCGTGAGAAATTAGGTACTTCTTTAATTTGGCCCTAAATAATCTTATGTTTTATATCGATAGGGAGGCTATTAAAAATTTTTACTGCCATATAACGCACTTCTTTTTGATAGCACGATAGACTTGCCGATGGAGTATGAAAGTCATTTTTGACGTGTATTTATGCTATGAACTGTTGAATTAGTTGCAAGGTTTTCACGATTACATACGAGGAAGATTATTAATGAAAAGATATACTGACAAGCCATGGGCATTATTTGTAGTTTTTTGAAAATAGTCCTATACGATTCCCTAGATTTGGCACTTACCATTATTCTAATTACTCTTTTTTGTAATAGAAATATACTGTTGCTATCTGTGGAATTTCCCCAGAATATTATTCCAAAACTCATTACCGAGTGGAAGTATGCAAAGTATATTGTTTTTAAGGTATTCATATTTACTATCTTTTGCATAGGCTATATCTAATAGCAAAAGAAGTTGAATTTAGTTTGGGGGTAATTTCTTTAATATGATTTTTCCAGTTTAACACATTATCGATTTTTAAGCCAAGAGATTTGGTTGTTGTTGTTTCTAATAGGTATCTATTGTTAATTATTGCATTAGAAATTTGCGAGGTTGAATTTGCACAGGATTTAAATTGAATTATGTTAGATTTGTTACAATTTAATACCAATTTATTGACTGAGAAACAGGCACATATTTTGAAGAGAATTTCCTCTGTTGAAGATTGGAATGTGTTGGAGTTATCGGCTGTAATTACTATACTTGTGTCATCTGCAAATAATATGGGATGACCTACATCTTTTATTAGGGGGCAAGATCATTTATAAACACTAGAAAAAGTAGGGGACCTAATATTGATCCTTGAGGAATTCCAGTATTAATAGTTACCCATGTCGATGCAGATTTCATAGTTGTATTGATTTCAACTTTCTGTTTCCTATCTATGAGATATGAGTGAAACAATTGGTGTGCAACACCTTTAATTCCATAATAATCTAATTTATCTAGCAGCATTTTATGGTATGGTACGGTATGGTACGACAATTACTCAGTTCATTTTTGAGGACATGCGATTAAATTCACACAATTTTAAACAATAGCTTTTGGAGATTTTCCGGAAAAAACTCAAAACATATACGACAGTCACAGATGGATACTGAATCCGTTTTTAGACAGTAATGGTGTGTAATGGAAGAGAACAAAGTAAAGAAGATAGAGTGAAATAAAATTAAGGTATTCAATATTTATCAAATCTCGAATCAGTACTTCTTATTAGAAGTTTCACAAAGAAATCACAATCTCGGGTTAAATATAAACAAATGTGACGAGTGAATAAACCGGACAAATCCATTAATTAAATCCAAACGTTTTATTACAGCTGATCTGAAACACAGCTCGTTTTGTTCGTAATGTATCTAATTCTCTTATTAAAAATATTTGTGAATTAGAAGTCTCAGTAAAAAATATTTAAGGGAAAAATGAAAAAGTTTAATATATTTATTTTTATGTTCCTTCCTACATCCTGTTTATTTTGTTTAAAACATAATTGTATTAATTATTGTATACTAGCGTAGGCCTATATTTTCCGTCATATAATTATTATAATATTGATATTATATTAATATTACTAAAAAGCCCCCAACTACGAGTTCTGCTCATCCATGTGGCACTACAATACAAGAGTAATTTTCATTTTGATTTTGATTCTTCTTTTCCTTTCATATGTACGAAATGGAAATATAAAAATTGGAGATTTATCCTTCGAAGAGGTGGAAAAATTCAAATATCTTGGAGAAACAGTAACAAATATAAATGACACTCGGGAGTAAATTAAACGCAGAATAAATATGGGAAATGCGTGTTATTATTCGGTTGAGAAGCTTTTGTCATCTAGTCTGCTGTTAAAAAGTCTGAAAATTATAATTTATAACACAGTTATATTACCGGTTGTTCTGTATGGTTGTGAAACTTGGACTTTCACTTTGAGAGAGGAACAGAGATTAAGGGTGTTTGAGAATCAGGTTCTTAGGAAAATATTTGGGCAGGAGAATGGAGAAAGTTACACAACGCAGAACTGCACGCATTGTATTCTTCACCTGACATAATTAGGAACATTAAATCCAGGCGTTTGAGATGGGCAGGGCATGTAGCACGTATGGGCGAATCCAGAAATGCATATAGAGTGTTAGTTGGGAGACCGAAGGGAAAAAGACATTTGGGGAGGCCGAGACGTAGATGGGAGGATAATGTTAAAATGGATTTGAGGGAGATAGGATATGATGGTAGGGACTGGTTTAATCTTGCTCAGGATAGGGACCGATGGCGGGCTTATGTGAGGGCGGCAATGAACCTCCGGGTTCCTTAAAAGCCATTTGTAATTAAGTAAGTAAGTAAGTAAGTTTCCTTTCATATTTATTTTTGAAGTATTTTAAAATATTATTCTTTATACATATTTAAAATTATTCTTTATGTACGTATAACAATAGTATAATGGAAGACCTAATTTTCCAAACGGGCTATGTGCTAATTTTTCAAATTTAATTTCATTCAATATAAGGGCGGTATATCCATATGTGAACATCATGAATTAAATGGGCTCTGTCGTAGTTCAACTGTAAATGATTCAGTCGTGCACCAAAAGATGGTGCTGGAGGTATCTCAACATGCATTTGACAGAGTGTTTTTCATCAATACTGTATCTCAGAGCGTTGTTTTTGCCACTTAGCATCTTGGGAAAATGGGTCTTCCTTAAAATATTTGTAACAATATGTAATTTTTGCTAGCAATAACTTCAAATTAAAAATGAAGTAGTATGGGTTAGAGTATAATGAAAGAAAAGGGAATGGACTAGAGTACCCGTAGCTAAATATGATGAGTATAAAAAGTGAAAAAAAAAAAACAATAATAATAAAGTAAAAGAAAGAAAAGGAAAATAGATTGGAGGTGAGTAGAACAGAGAGAATATAATGAATATGAGGAAGAATATAATTAATATTGTAGAATAGAAAGAAAATAATTAATATTGTAGAATGGAAAGAATGTAATGAATATTGTAGAATAGAAAGAATATAATGAATATTATAGAATATAAAGAATATAATTACTATTGTAGAATAGAAAGAATTTAATTAATATTGTAGAATAGAAAGAATATAAT